>NW_003805483.1:266825-462574 GCF_000255335.2 Galendromus occidentalis | reverse complement strand
GAGGGACTTGTCGTCTATGTACATACCGGCCAAGCACTCAGCAACACAAGCCTGAGGGAGAATGTGCTTGAAGTTCCGTTCGAAATCCGCGAAATTCGGAGGGAAGAAATCACAGCTGAAGTCTTTCTTCGTTTTGAGATAACTCAAGGTGGAGCAAATCACAAGGTGTCCCAACGAGTTCGTCGGTGGAGCTGGCTCGAACTTCGGTCGAAACTCGACGTTCTTCCCGAGAAGGATCCCGGCAACGAACGGTCTCACTACGCCACTTTCGTACGTCAACCACTTATCATCCTCTTCGGTCACTTGCTTTCCCGCTTGACGCCAAATATATCGGCATATGGAGTTCGAAGAGAACAACTGAGTTCCATCGCCGAAGTTATAGGTGGGAAAGTGGTTCAGATAGTGACCTCCATCGGATTCACAGAACGAAATTGATAATTCTGTTTTGGTGAATTCTGTCACAGCCTGAATCTTGCACAAATGCACGTTGTTTTTAGGAATACTGAGCGCCATACCGCACCGAGCTGCACTTCGTTCGCTTCCAAACAAACAACCGAAATGCGGTCGGGTTGGTGTCGGACGAGGGATATATCGTGTTGTTGGCTGCTGACACCGAAAATGATAGCTCATGAGCTTGACGGACGATTTTTATACTGAAGGAGAGGTGCGAGAAGCTCTCTCCCCTCGACCCCTTCTCAACGAACCCCCTGATTCTAAATGAGTATCAGGGGCAAGTACGCTGGAATGTTCGCCTGATCGAGGGCGCTGCACCAGAACGAGGTTCGAGTATACCCGCCGCGGTGCAGGCTCTCCCCCATCAATAAATTAGACTTTGGGTTGAATGCGTGGCTCGAATCAGGTGCTCATCGGAATCTTGAACAATCTGAGAGATTCCTTGAGTCGATTCTCTCGCGCCAAGACCTCCCCACGGGAGTCTCCAGACGCCCTTACATTGCGGCGTTGATCGGCCAATTTCGACTCCGGAGGCTTTCTAATGGCTTGAGACGTTCAATTAATAGATCCGTATGTCCGAGTCCAGACTGAGGATGGGGCTTCCAAGGACAATGCTTGACTTTGTTGCTCGCTCCAGCGAGAGCAATGCAGCCCACACCTTCGAGCCTGGAAACAGCTATCGAGGACGTGATCAAGAGGATTGTTGGCGTCTTGACCCACAGTATGACGGCGGCACTCAGACGGCGCTCTAAATCCTGGTTCGACTACGAGGGCTACATGGCCTTGACCACACTCGGGAGAGCCGCCAGAAGCAACCGAAGACCGAATCGCGCCGACTGAGTTGCCTCACTCCGAACTCCGAAGAATGTGCTTAACGCTCGTCCGCAACAAGAAAGAATACCGCCTGGGACTTCAGGACTCGAAGTTGATCGGACGGGCGGCTCGCCTCTCGCTTTATAGAGCTCCTGTGAACACAAACAATGCGGTAGAAAGTGATAACGCTTTTCTTAAGAGGGAACCGGGCGCCGACCCTCGAGTATGGGATCCGATGCGTGCGTATCCTTCACTTGGCAGTTTCTCTCACTCACAGGCGTGCTCTGGGGGGAGGGGTAGGTGGACCATGGCCCCCTAGATAGCCTCCCGTCCTTATCTTAAAGAACAGGACAGAGGGAGGCGCGTCATCTGTTGGCCCCGTCTCCATAGGCGAAACTGGATTCTACCCCCTCCCCCCCATGCCCCTCTTCTTCTGAGGAACTCTTCTTATCGGGCTGAGATGAAGGTAAGACATTAGCTCACATTTCCAGAGGTTTTGTACGGAATGGCTCAAGATGTGCCGATCGATCTAAAAGCATTAGCGAGCGGGGCATCCAAAATATTCGATCAGCGCCGAATCGCCCTACCCGAGTCCACGCGCAGAAGCTTCGTCTGTTCTGAGCTGAGCTTGATGCGGGGAGGATTTCGCCGATCGAACTTATCGAGCAAATCAAGTTCAGGCCGAGACGTGGTGAGACTTTCGCCGCCTTATCCCGCCTGCACTAATATCATTCTGAACGAAAATAGTACGCTTCACTGTAATCTTCCAGGCGCTGCTCCCGGCAGTTCACCTGCACTCGAGGCTATAGAAGATGAAGAAAGGGTGTTGAGTCCGACTGAGACCTAAAACCAGGCTCTCCTCTTTGATCACTTTTATAGCGCGATGTCAGCCGACGGCGACCATAGCTACAGTGTCCCTCCAACGTCTGCACAGCATTAGCTGCTCCGCAAGCCTTAGATCTAGGATCCCGTCAGTTAGAGGTGTCCAGCTAGGGGGAACGATGCCTCCGAAGATTTCGAGGGAACTGTTATTGATGAATGATATAATCGGAATGTCGGGTGAAAACCAGCCTCTTATTTGATCTAGGAATATCCCTATTGATATCGAATCATGTCAATCATTTTATCATTTGCGGCCTCGTATGTCGAGTTTGCCTGTTGTATCTCGAATGAAGGAACTCTACCGACCCAGAGGTATATCTTTTTCATTCTGAGGAAGCTAGGAGCGATCCATCTTCGGATGCCTTCTTCGAAAATCATCGATCCATGATCAGTTTCACTAGCTCTAGCGAAGCTCACCAGCTCCAGCACAAGGTATTTCGCGCTTCTCCCGCCCGCTGAAACGGCGGAGGCTCATACAGACACTCTCTCCGATGTCCGTCTGCTAGCTGCCACCGACTAGCACGGATGATTCCTACGACTTGGCTCAGATGAACGGTGTGATGAACGGTGGAACCTGCGAAGTGGAATTAGCGGTTAGATTGTGCAGACTTCGTCGCCTCTCCAACCGCCCGCTCATCTCTGACGAAGAAGAATGCATCCATCAGTGTAAACATGAAGGCTCTGTTTACTAAGAGTGTCCCGCTGGTGTGGCCGCCGCCAGTAGCCAGAGGCAAATAGAATGGTCCATCAACATGGCGACTTCTAGTGAAGATGAAGATCGTCTCGAAAATGAGCCCAAAACCACACAGGGGAATGACCCTGATGACGGTGAAGACAAGACGACTTTCAAAGAATTGGTGAGTGAACAGAATAATCCATTCTGCACAATGTCTCGCTGTGGAAGTCGATCTAAGCGCGCGCTTCTCGCCACCATAACAAACGCACGTGCTTCTCCACGGGCTCCACCGATAGATAACTCCAGATGGAGGAGGGGACGGCCCCTGACCCCCTGGGGCAGGAATCGCGACCACTTGACCTCATTACAACTCCTCCCGAGGAGATAGCATGGTGGTGAGTCTCACCATGCCCCTGCCGAAACACCTGATCCATCCGTCGGAGGTATTGACAACCGTGACGCACACTAGGGAGACCGTTTTAGTTTATAAGATGAGCGCTCTGTGCGATAAGGGATTCACGAAAGCCGAGTCGAGTCATTTTTCATTCTTCCTCCCAGTGGAGAAAGCCGCCAGCTACGAGACGACTTCCTTCGCTTAACGCTCTTGGTGAGATTGTAGGCATCTGAATCTAGTCATCTCTATCATTCGCTTCAGGGAGTTGTCGACGTTCTATGCGAGGCTTGCGAAGCGCTGAAATGGAGAACACCTTCGAAGATACAGAAGGAAGCGATACCCGTGGCTCTCCAGGGTCGGGATATCATCGGTCTCGCCGAGACAGGATCTGGGAAAACGGCGGCCTTCGCGTTGCCGATCCTACAAGCGCTCCTGGAGAACCCCGCTCGACTTTTCGCATTGATTCTGACCCCGACGAGAGAGTTAGCTTTCCAGATCTCTGAACAGTTCGAAGCTTTAGGTTCAACGATCGGCATCAAAAGCGGTGAGTCTACGGCTCAGGGCGGGGAGGAAGAGCCTAGGGAATTGGTGCAAGACTAATCTGCGTATCCGGGAGGATTGTATTCTGCTGCTGAACTACAAATCGGGATGGTCTCTTTACAGCTGTGATCGTCGGCGGAATCGATATGATGACTCAAGCGATGATGCTCGCCAAAAAGCCTCACGTCGTAATCGGTACGCCTAGAGAGATTTCTATCGGACTTCCCCACGCTTGTCCTCTGGAACGAATATCGCAAGTGCTAAGGATGAATCAAGCCCCCTTCCTGTCTTACAGCAACACCCGGCCGACTCATTGATCATCTAGAGAACACGAAGGGTTTCACTCTGAAAAATTTGAGATATCTCGTCATGGACGAGGCCGACCGAATCCTCAACATGGACTTCGAAGAAGAGGTCGACAAGATCCTTAAAGTCATTCCACGAGAGAATCGCCGGACTTATTTATATTCAGCAACGATGACGAAAAAAGTTGCAAAACTACAACGGGCTTCCCTCACCGATCCCGTCCGAGTCGAAGTGAGCACGAAATATCAAACCGTCGACAAGCTTCAACAGTATTATCTTTTCATTCCGGCGAAATACAAGGAGGTCCACCTCGTGCACCTACTGCAGGATTTGGCTGGGCAGAGTTTCATCGTTTTCTGCGCGACCTGTAACGGAACTCAGAAGCTAGCGCTCATGCTCAGAAATCTCGGTTTCACTGCCATACCCCTGCACGGACAGATGTCTCAGGCGAAACGTCTGGGCGCTCTGCAGAAATTCAAGGCCCAGGCTAGAAATATTCTCCTAGCCACGGACGTCGCAGCGCGAGGTCTCGATATTCCCCACGTTGACGTCGTCATCAACTACGATATCCCGACCCATTCAAAGGATTACATTCATCGAGTTGGGCGAACAGCCAGAGCCGGAAGATCCGGTAAAGCAGTGACTTTCGTGAGTCAGTATGACGTTGAGCTCTACCAACGTATCGAGCATCTGATCGGGAAACAACTACCGAAATACGACGTTCTTGAGCGTGAAGTTCTCGTTCTCGAAGAACGGGTTCAAGAGGCCCAGAGGTTCGCCAGACAGGAGATGAGAGAACTTGACGACAAGCGCAAAGATTCGAAAAAGAAAAAACGTGCCGATGACGATGACCGAGATGCCGAGAACGCGCCGGGTATGAAAAATAGGATGAAGAAATCGAAGCACAGGGAATGACATTTTTCTTTGTTGGCGCCGTTGATATTCGGCGGAATAAATTCACCATTTTCCAATCTATGTTCATTCCAATCATGGTTGCTTCTAATCCTCCCCCCCCCACCCTCCTCCCTCCATTGCCGTGCCGCTGCTCGGCATATTCGGAGATATCGTCAAGATAAGCATGCGCGATCTGATCAGCAATTAAGTACAAGGAAGGGAAGAAACATTCTCCACTATAAAAGCCGCCTGCATCGTGGCGAATATAAATCTGTTTATCACAATTAGCATTTCGACTTGATCGTCTGTAAATAATAGAAAATAGGGCTCTCTCCAATCAAAGGACTAGAAGTGAAGGAATTCAGGAGGGAATCGACTCCTGATTCGGACATCATCGAGCTCGACATGTCGATGATCTACGGATTGATTTTGCCCTGCAGCCATTTATCGCACATCTTGTACACGCTCGGTTGATGCAATTTCGTTGCTTGTTCTCGAATTTTCCTCACTGCTTCGACTTCACCAAAACGAACCGCCAGCATGTAGGCAGATCTCAGACGACCTGACTCGGTGTACGCAATGATCTGCAAGGTGTAGAAAAAACGGCGCCGCTGGTTACCCCGTGGCTTCGCCATTTCAATTCGTTGCCGATCACGGGTTAGGCTCCGAAGTACCTTATTCATGTCGTCCTTCACAAGCTTGAGAATGGAGTCGATTGCGCCGTTCAGCTTATCGGGATCCTGTGATTCTTTCTCCGCCAAATTGCTGATCACCGAAATGATAACCTTGTCCATATCGTACCGGTTGCTATTGTACCTATTTGGGAAAAGAACTTGGGCTCATTCCTTCAATTTTCATAGCCTCCGGCAGTCAGAGTTTCTCGATACAGCTCAGATCCAGCCTGGCTTGCGAATTCGCGGGGAGCGAGCAGAGCCCCGAAGCATGAACGCACCCTGATTGCTCGACGCAGGATGCCAAACGCTGAATTTCTTCCATGTTCACATCTCGACCTTCCCTGGAATAGTAGGCAACGACCTTGCCCAGAACCTCCATTCCTTCGAGCTGACATTCTTGGACTACTCGGAGACAGAGTCCGAATCCTTCCTCGACATTAGCGCCATTCAGGAGTATCTGTAAGGTTTCAAGTCAGACTAGAGGAATGAATGAGGAGAGATCTGTTCAGACTCTATACTTCGAAGAGAACTACGAGAGACAGGCTCCGATGTCATCCGACCCACCATAGCGGCCAGATCGTGCTTCTCGTTGGCTTTCCTTGAAAAGAGCGTCGGCAACAGTTTCTCGTCGCTGTCCAGATAAATCAAGCAGCCATCCTGGGCTTCTTCTCTGCGGGCGAGGAACTTGACCACATCGATCTGGAGTGCGACCGTGCTCAAGTGCCTTCGGAAGAAAAATCGAAGATAATCATTATCTGGAGCGGCACGACATCAGAGGGACCAGGTTCCCACGCCATGGCTCAATCTCCCCCCGCGAAACGTCGTCGGTTTATTGTGCTCACCGGTTGATCTCTTTGATTGGCATCGCCAAGCGGACCGATTTCGCGGTGTTACCCGAAATACTCAGAGAGAGAAACTTTTCCAAATGTTTCTTTGCTTCTGTCAAACGGCTGAGCTTCTCGGTCACAATCTCGCGAGCCGAGAGAGAAACGATTTCCCTTTCGAAGAAATTGATTGAAGTCATCGCGGCACGGACCCAATCCTCCATGAAAATTTGAATCCTGAAATTCGAGGCATCTCAGTTCGCGCACGCCATCGAAAGTATCGCAGCTCATCTGTCGAACGTCCGGCCAGAAGTACGTGGAAGGAGGGGGGGCGGGTGCGAGACTTGAAGCGAGACTTCCTGCACCCACCTGAACAAAGTATTCGTGAAATTATTCTTATCCAGATATCTACAAGATGATAGTAGATAGGTGCTGAAGGTCGTTAAGTAGTTGTGGTTCATCTTGATTGCGTCCAACAATGTTTCGAAGCGACCTGACCGGAGGCTCGGCATGAGAACTTGTTCGATGAAAACGTCATTATCACATCTGAAAAGGCCGACAAGTCAAGCTGGGCGTGCCGTCATATTCAGTGAAAAAGCCGTTCCGGAATCGAGCCCCTCGGCCCCTCTTTTCGCTGCCGACGGATAGCGAACCTCCGGTCCAAGCAATAGGCGAGAGCTCTGTCGAATTGTTCTCTGCGAATGAAGTATCCGACGATTGACGAGTGCGAGGCGAAGTTCTCAAGATAAAACCAACATTCTGACTGGACTGTGACCTCAAGATCCACGCTCTCCGCAACGAGATACTGAGCTCCCTCTGCGGAGAAAGAAGACTGGCTTTGAGAATGCGGATCGTTTGCGCCGCCGAATGCATGCACGAACGAACGATCGGAGAAGTGAGAGCGGTCGAAAGCGATTGCGTACTTTCTTTTATGTTTTTGAGGTTGGCGAGAGCGCAGAAAACTGCGGCAGCTTTGGTGATTCCGACGTAGGTCGCGTTTTGGAGAATGCTGAGGATATCTTTGAGTAGGGGACTCTCTGATTTGGAATTATTCAAATCTTGGGGCTTCTTCAAACAGTAGACCAATTTTTCCCTCGCTGCCGCCCAGTCCCCTGCCTGCAAGACGACGAGAAGGCGGTTCGGGTGAGAATGAGACACGAAGGAATCTTTCGCGCAGGTCGGTTTCGATAAGAACCCACCTTCAGTAGAGATAGACCCCATGCTGCGAGAACGACGTTCTTCTCCAGATTACACTTGGAAGATATTTCCACTGCCAACTGGAATCGCTCTGCTTCTACCAAACGATCCCGAAGCTTTCGATGGACATTCATCCAATCGTTCGATTCAGAGTTCTTCTGAGTTAGTAATTCTCTGAAATAAGCGGAGATGGATAATTTCTATTTTGATCTTGATCGACATGATTCAAATCTCAAGGAATTCACAATTTTTTGCCAGAAAACTCACTTCGGGATCAGGTCCTGACAGTTATCCTTGACTAGAAGCTTTAGGAGGTCGAGCGTCTGCAAGTACGAGTCGCACCATTCCAGGGAGTTTTGTTTGTTCTGTTGGAGGAGGTTGATTCTCGCTTTCATGAGCAGCGTTTGCAGCATCGCGATCACAAGACCGTAGTCGATCTCCGAGGGGAAAACGAGAAGCGCAACCAAACGATCGCAAAGCGACAGGATGAATTCGGCCGCTTTTTCTCCGTTCGAGTGACGGTCTAAAATCGACAAACACAAACTGACGCTTGGAGCTCTCTCGTACCAGAACACTCGTCTGGTGTTCTCGTTGAATTCGCGATTCTCGGCGTTCGTCGGAGCTTTCAAACGCCAAGTAGTCTCGACCTTCACAGGAGAAACTTTCTTCGACAGGGTGTTCGGAGTGAAGTTTTCAACGGCTTCCGTAGCTTCACTGATTTCTGGCTCGGTCGTCTGTACGAAACAGTCATCACAGACTCGAACAGGAACTTTCCCATAGCCTTCGAGCGGAAGTCGGCCTGGAAACGAGAGGAACGGGTTTTCGGGAGAGCTCCTCTCGATAGTACTCGGTACACAATTTTCCCTCTTTTCAGCGGATGGAAAAAGTGGCACCGGAGGGAATCATAGGGGAGACAGGGATAAATAATTTACCTCGGGATGAGCATTCTTTACAAACGATCCGCCCGCATCTCCGACAGTGGTGTTTGCGAACGAGGAGGGAGAACTTTGTCTGGCAGATCATGCACTTCGAAATCTCGTCGTCTCGGACCCATTCCTTCGCCGATGGTATTTTGAGGGGCATCACGAAGCTGCTGGACGATTGCGAGCGCTGCGAATATCAAGACACGACGGTGAGCCCTCTTCTAGCTCCAATCGCTTCCCCCGCTCGAGTATTTCACGATTCGATCGTATCTACTATGTTACAAACTCACAGCAGAAAGGGGCGCCATAGATTGTCTCCGATTAGCACTAGCGGTCATATTGTTGAGCTCTAGGGCTCTCTTGGCGAAAACCTCACACAGGGCATCGACCGTCGCGAAGAATTCTTGAGAGGCGAACTCGGAGGTATCTAGGATTTTCCCCAGGAGGTCCAGGTGGCCGTTCATCAAGAGAAGTTCGACGATTATCTCCGGATAACCTTCCAGATGATTGTACTCCCATCGTTGGACAGTGGGGATGACGAGGAGGGCCTCGAGACCCAGCGCTCGCGTCTCTAAGCGGGACACGAGCGAAGGTTCCTCCGAATATTTGTAGATCATGTATCGCAAAAGATAAAGTTTGCCTCTACTCGGAGACAGCTCGCCCAAGAGCCGCTGGCAGAAGTTGAGCCTCACGTCAGAGTCGGATATCTGGTCTACGATCCGGAGGCCGGAGACATAGTCCTCCTCGTGGGTTTGGGAGAAGTAGTAGCAAGCGTTCAGCTCGGTGACGACTTGCTGGAGCAACTCGTTGCGCTCGTCGACGAGCGACAGCATCGAGATTTTGTGAACGAAGTCGAAGCGGTTAGTCGATCTGAGCTTCTCGATCACTTGAGGTATGTCTCTGGGGATCGTCCTCCACTCGACATTGAGAAGCCGTCCGATCGACTGGTAGAGGTATATTCGCTCGATCTCGGTCGTGAGCTCCTTGTATCGGGGCTCAGTCTTCGCTACGAGACTTTTCAGCGCCTTCGAGCTCACTTCGATGTCTTTGTCATTCCAATCCATGTAGTTCGCGAGGAAGGCATCTACCTTCACAGAATCGGCCTCGATTCTCAGCACGTAACGGTAGGATGTTTTGGCGAGCTCTCCGATGATCAAATGTTTCAAATAAGATAGTTTGCGGTTGGAGACCTCACCCCCAGAGATCGCCTCACAGAGATCGATACACTGCAACATTCTGGATAGCGGGTCGCTCCAGCCCGTGGAGGCTTCGAGGAGCTGGAAAAAAGACACGGATGTTTATTCCTCGAACGGAAGCCCCGGACGCAGTCATCGATCCGTCGAACGAGACAAAGAGAGCGATACCGCGACGGTGGGAAACTTCGGCTGTCTGCTTTCCGCTACCGATAAGCGCTCCTACTCACATCCCAAATATCTTCGGCAACGGTTCCAGATAAAGCCGTTTTCTTGGCTTCGGGAAGCATTTCGAGTATTCGGTCCAACGCCGAGGATGCGGTCTCCACAGCGGGGTTTAGCATCGCTCCGATCGGAGAACAATGCTGTTCCATGTAACGCAGAACACTTGGCGGGACGTCAAGTTTGGTGCTCCGCTGACGTTCGCATAGATCCGAACATTGACCAAAAGGGTTCAAATTCAGACGAAACTTTTGGGGTTTTACGAACTCGATCGAGAAACCAGAGCCACCCACTGTGAAAGAAGGGACCTGTCAAATTTCGCTCCCCGTAGAGAAAACTTGGAATTGAAAATAAGTAGAGCTTCCCAGAACTCACTCTTGAGGATAGTCAGCTGAAGAACCTGTTTCTCGTTACTCCTGAAGAACTTGCCCTTCATGATCTCTTTGGTTTGCCACGGTACATACATCTGTGATCAGAGAGGGAGAACTTCTTATCGAAGCACTTGCCTCGATCGATGACATACATCATGTGGTACGTCGAGAATATATAAATTACCAACCTTCTTGTTCTCTACATCGACGTTGATCTTCAGAACAGCTCTGGAGAAACCCTCCTGCAGTTGGGTTTCAGTTTCCAAGACACGTAACGGTGGGTCATCTTGAAAACCTTGAACCAGTGAAAAAATGGTCAACATATTCGCGGGAGGCAGGAATCCGTAGTCAGGAACCTTCGCCAGCGACAACAAGGGAGGCTTCAGCTCTGGCAAGGAGTGCCCGCGGAAGAGGATCGAGTACTTCAGCTGCAACGTAAACGGGGACGTTCGTTCGGAATTCATCACAACAGGTGGATGGTTCTTCAGGCAGATCTTATCCGGGCAACAAATACCCGCTAAAAACAACCCTCGCTAAGATCTTACCCCCAGCAGTGAGACGGTTCCCATGTGACCGATTTCATACGCGTATAGGCTGTCGTCGATTTGACTCTCGAGTACATTCGTAACGAAGGGCTGTCCCCTTTTGCATTTGAACAGTAATCGATCCAACGTCAAACAATGGATAACATTGAGAAAAAACGGTATCCGCTCTTCAGTCTTGAGCTTGGTCGGATCGATGTTGATGAGTTCTCGGGTCGACTCCCGCCATCGATCATACTGAGCTGAGAACGCGATCTCCCGGAGACCATCGTACCTGGGGACAGAGTTGAACCGGTCAATTGGTGAGTGAGTTGTCCGTTGTCAAATTAAGCGAAACCGAGGAGGAAGGTTACACAACTCACTTCTCAATGAGTAATTTCCCAGCGGTTTTCTCGCCGAGAATGTCGATGATCTGGGACAGCAGCTTTTTCGCCACGAAAGCGGCGTTGCGCGAAATTTGCGTTTGCGATGGTTTGTGCGTGGAATTGGTCACTTTCATATCACAATTTAGGACACGGAGGTAGGGGAAATCGTGGAGGCTCATGGGTCTCATGTATATGTTCGGTAAAATCTGGAAAATCGCTATCGATAACAATGATATCGCCGAGAACGATGGAATTCTGGGGTTCATTCTGGAGGAGCAAGCACCCGCTCGACTGACATCACCGCTCACCTCTTTCGAGACGCATTGAGTTATGTTGAGCTTCATCTTCACAGCGAACTCCTCTAATTTGTTTGGCGGCACGTGATCGTGCAGAATGAGTTTCAACAGCGTCATCGAGGGAGAGCACTCCTCTAGAACGCTGAAATACGTCCTGTGTTGTGGCCCGACGTGTGCGCGGAGCGTGTGTTGTTTCTCCTCGAGAGCTTTATACACTTGACGAGCGTGTGCGTAGAGGGCACGGAGGAAGTCAAAGTTGTCTGGAAGCGCGAGTCTCCATTCGAATCGAGCGAGGGGAAACACCTCTTGGAAAATTATCGTTCTGTATGAGCCCGACACATATATCACGTACATGACGGTAAGCGTCGATGAAACTTCCGGATTCCAGTCCCAGTCATTTTCGCCAAACGAAAGAACTCTTGGTGAACTTCAGTATTCGCGCTCCCATGGGCCATATTCAACAAATTCCCGACGACTTCTATGGTCTTTTCCAAAGATGACCAGAAGAGTAACTCCTCTCTGAGCGTTTCTCCGTCGAGATGACTCGTCGATAATTGCAGAGTCTCTTCGAGAGGGATCTCCTGAGAATTTCAAATGGAACATTGAAAAATCCCACGCATGAAACAAAATCCCTTATAGACTCAGGGGTCGCTCTGCGGAATTCGTCATATGAGGAGTCGGCAAAGGATAGGGTCGCGTCACACGATGTTGCGAAACCAACCGTATCAGCTAGTTTCTCGCAAATTCGGTAGAGACTCGAGCCGGATCTATGGATGGCTTGGAGATCCGGATACGCGGCTGACGATGCTTCCCGTGAGATTCCGGTTGAATGCGCGAGCAGTTTGTAAGCGACAAAGGGACGGAGCCCGGAGATGAAAGCGAGATTCAAGTAAAAGCGACTCTGCGAAGACAGTGAGCTTAGATTTTCGGCCGAATCACTCGTCATCGCGTTCAATCGATTGCGGATGGAAGCGAGCCATCACTCACCAAATTACTCGAGTTCGCTGTAAGGGGTCGGGCTTGCAGGAACGATTCAATGGCAACGAATATTGCGCTTATGTTCTCCGGATCGGTCTGGAGGCTTAATACTTCTTCTTCTATGGAGCTTATCGAGAGGCAGAAGTCGAGCTCGGCACTATCCGCCATCTCTGAGTTTTTCAGGACAACAGCCTGCGGCGAGAGGAAAAAGGCACTCCGATATCGTTTGGAGCTCAGTTCTGAATATCGGATGAGTTTTCGAAGATACGAGTTTACTTTGAAGGAAAGGTTTCCAAAGGGAGCAGACCCGCTCTTACTTCTTTGGCTCGTTCGTAGCTGCTTTTCCACAAACAGTGTCTCATCAGAGCGTCCATTGTCGAGAGCATGAGCTCGATGACTGTCGCCTGCGGCGCGCGAGGCTCCAAATGAGCAGTGTGGGATTTGGTTCTTTGCCGAGCACTCCTCCGTCGAGTCCGAGGAGGAGTTGACAGAGAGCTGGAGCTTGAGCTCGAAGCATCTGTGGGGGATATCGAGGGTGAATCAATAGTACCTAAGATCACGCATGAAGTTCGGGAAATTCCCCGCATAGAATCGTTTGAGAGACTCCCTTCGCCCCACCTTCAGCCTCGATGTTCTGGACGCATTTTATGCTGAGCAGTAATTTTTCTTCAACGATCTCCAATCTCCATCTCGCGTCGACGACGTGCTTCAACAATTCCTCGAGTCGGCTCTGGAGAGCTCTTTCGTCGCTGAATTTCAATTTCGTAGACCTGATGTGCTTATCCAGGTGAATTAAAAGGGCTGAAATGAACTCCTTCGAGGCCAGGAATCCGCTCGACTTAAGGAAACTATTCGGCTCTTCAGAGGTTTCGAAGCGTGTCGAACTGACGGCGTCGTTCTCCTCGTCTGAGCTCTCTCCGTTCTGCTGTAAGTCCCGATGGGTAACGAAGAGAAGAGAGAAGAGATTTTCGAGAACTTCGACTTTCAGTGCATTGCTCGGTACTTCGCCGAGGATGCTGCTCATGGCCGCGAGCTCTTGCGTCACCAGTGTATCGAAGGAAACGTCGGGACCTGAAGTCGGTGTGGATCAGACTCCGTTAGAGAACCGGAACCGGGATTTTCTCTAAGAGGGAAGATTCTCTCTTTAAGGGAATATGCACCGTCGCTCCTCACCGTGTAAATCGATGTACTCGACGATGTCTTTGGTGGATTCGAAAATCAAGTCCTCTTGGGTACGCGGTCGGAAAACGGCATTGCGATCGACTCTCCGCTCCGCGATGAGGGCGGCGTGGAACAGAGCACTACACGCATGCTTCAGAATGAGGTATCCCCTCAACATGTGCGACTGATACTCTGAATGTCGAATTGACGGCGATCGTTACGGAGGAGTGATGAAATCGCGGGAGAAAGCGGTGCCAAGGAAAATCGGATGTTGACGCTCACCATCTTTAACGATGTGCAGAACTTGCGCATCCTTCATGCCTTTCAAAGCTCCCGTTGAGTGAACAACTCGGAGCAGACTTTGGGTTTGGCGCTGAGCGACTAGATCCAGCAAGGAATTTTTCGTCACCGATGATATGAGTCGGCATTCTCTCACGATCTCGGCGAGCCTGGAAGACGAATGGCAATGTCCGTGATCCATGGATCTCATTGGGTTCCCCCTGACCAGCTCCTTCTCATGCTAGATTCCCAATTTCGGGAGGGCAACTCGGGAGACTTTACCTCGATATCATCTCATCGTCCGCATAAAGTCTCTCGAGCTCATCGAGTCGATTGAAAACGGCTTCGGGCGGAAGCTGATTCCAGGCGAACTGCAACGCTAGCGGCCGCAGATTCAGTCCAGGAAGGTTTTCTGGCAATTTCTCATTCCTCTTGAGGGCAGCGATAGTCTCGTCCTGAAATTCCGAAACCTCTCACTGACGAAACTCGGTAGGAGACTACTGTTCATAAAAATCCCTTCGCATCTCTGCTCTTGAAGTCTGGCCCGAGTATCCTCACCAGATGCAATTCGAGGAAATGTTTCCCGAGAGCTCTGGCTCGACTCAGGATACATTCCTTCTCGCTGATTGCTCCGAGGAGTTCTTTCTGGAAGGACTTATGTTGGCAACCAATTGCCATCGACAGGAGCTTATCCGGTCTTCTCGGCAATACATGCTCCACCATACTGTTCGCGATGTCTCGGAGGATTCCAGCAGGTACTGTTTCGTGCGGAGGAGTGAACGCTACAAGCTCCTGCAGTTTTTCTATCAGTTGATCGACGCTCCATGCTGTGAAAGATGAAACAAAGAGGGCCTCTTCAGCGACGACGGAGAGCATCTGATATAATGATTGGGGATTGCGACGCCTTATCCTGAGCTTAGAACTTGAGTGTACCTGATGAAGCTTGTTGTAATTGAACACAGATCTGGAGAATGCACTCTAGAGGTACTTGAGGCAGACGTAACAAGTCGAGGATTACGAAAAGACTGATCGGGACTTGAGGTAGAAGACAACATTGTCGCAAGGCGTTCAAAACGCGTTGCTCGGGCTGGATCCCATGCGTGAAACTGTCCAGCAAGTGCTGTGAAGGAAAACATTCTCAATCGGAGCAGGGAAAAGCGATCCACCGATGAGAGTTTCGTGCGGGAGGACGATTCGAGTTCCAGGAGCCAGAATATGCATGATAACGTGTATAGAGTATTTTGATTTTTTCTTATGAACCTACAAACTTGATGTCTTCGCCTAGTTGCGTGACACCCCTGAGCGTGCTTCGGAAGGCCGCGTCTTTGGATAATTCATCATCTCCAATGCAACGAGCCGCGAGAAAAGACAAATGCTCTGGACTCCGGACGTTCTGCTGGAGACAGTAGCTGAAACCAATGTTCCACAGTAGGGATCGCACCAGACATCATCCCCTCGCCAATTACCATTTATAGGGACCATGGAGAAGGGACACAGATACCTGTTCAGATGCGGTTGGAGAGCGACACCTCTCAGGAGATCGTTGATGACATCCCTGTCGAGTTGAAACGTCACGAATGCTTCGACAACCTCCCATTGACCGAGAGCCAAATGAGTCTTGAATTCGGACAGGAGATCACTGTCCGCGGCGTACCGCCTATTCATGGCGCCCTGCGGAACGAAAGAAATGGTTCTCTCCATGTTCATCGGTGTAGAGAACTTCCCGGATCATCAGAGTGAGGAAGACATCACTCGCGGACTGAGGCACCGAGTCTCTTTGGGACTGCCAAAATTTCCGCCACGACTGAGCTTGGTCGAGCTCATGAGGGATTCCGAATAGGAAGCATGAGCCGATCCCCCAAAAATAATTCTCTGCTTAATCCCGAAAATCATGTGACTCAATTTAGCTCTCCTCTCTGGAATCAACGGCGCACGTCATTCGAAAAACTCACCCGAGAGAGTCTTGTCATGCTGGAATTCTCATTTCGAGACTTCACCCCTATCTGAGCAGTGGAACTCAATTTATAAGAAACTTCCTCCAAAACACCGCGTTCTCGACGACCATATGATTTTTGAAAACAAAATAGAGACTCAGTCAGCTGTTTGCTCCAACCTGCCCCCCGGCTCTCCCACTCTGAGGGGCGGCCATATTGGTAGAGGGCGCTGACAGCCAGCTGCGCGGCTTTCGAAACTCGAAGAATCATCGGTATGACAAACCCGAAAATTATCAGAGTTCTATCCACAGAGCCTCACAAGACTCCAACCCGAGGATTGCGGACCAAACTCTGGGCCCATGGCTGGGGATGTAAATTTTTCGCCAAATTCGCGGCCTTCATTGAAACTCTATGGGGAGTAGACGGAAATTTTCGCGAGAAATCGCGGAAAATCGCGGTCCGCGAAAAATTTACATCCCTACCCATGGCTTGTCCAAGAGCCAAAATTTCTACCTTCAACGAAGTCAGCTGATCCACATCTTCGATAGTGCTTGAGTTGCGCTCGGGCAACAAGGGCTTCGAGGAGACAGTCAGTGTCTGGACGCTTACATCAGATCAGGCTCACACGATCAGTCTAACGGGAACTCGTGTCCAACGTCACTTCGGACAACTTTTCGAGCGAGGCTTCGGTGAAATATTGTTTGAAGTCAGAGATAGCCTGTTGGTCCATCGGTAGGATTATCGGGGTTCTGTTCGACGTTGGGAACTTTATGGTGATGGAGTCGTGTTCTCCACTCACGAGATCTTGCCGTTTCAAGTGAGAGACACCGCCCTGTCGACCCATTCGATGGAAGAATTCACGCTCGGAGCGAAGATCTCGCATACCCGCTTTCGAAGGTTCCTCTGGAGACCTCTCTCTCCTTACTCGGTTTCAACAGAGCTTTGAGTCTTCTTTTGTCAACTTTCTCCTGCTCGTCAATCCCCACAGTCTCCGAATGATACACCAAAGGGGGCTCACATTCGAATAAGCCCTATTCTCCATAAATTTGTGACCAAGGACCGACTACGCTGCCAGTGCTTTCCCACAGCCAGTTGAGTCAGCCGCAGCTGTTAATCTATCCTCGCAATGCCCAAAGACTGAGGGAGCTTCCGAGCCGAATTCCACTCAGATTCCGATGAAGTTGTCGGGCTTTCGTACGGAGCATCTCTCCAGAAACTTTTTCATCCCGCAACTGCTTCCCATTCACCCACACAAGCCGAATTTCCGCCGTCTCGTTGATCCTGGACGACCGATTCGCTGCAAGCGTGCTGGTGCTGACGCCCTCGGCGGGTTTCACGTTCTCGAGCTTGTCTTTGTTGTGGAGGATCGTGACCATAGTCACGCCGTGCTGCCAGCATGAAGGGGCTCGAACCTTTCTGATTTTTCCCGGTCAGCTTTCTCTTGAAAGCTATCGACAAGCATCTTCGCTTGAATTTTCCTCCGTCCTTGATCGAGACATTTCTCTGGCGAGAATTCGAACGACGCATCGATGACTCAAATGATGCGAAAATTCGAGCATGCAGCATAGCAAGCGTACACGTGCCCGAAGGCGAGGTCCCCGGTCGACGCGCCGATTTCTCGATACGCCGGAAGGAGCTCTGAGAGATCATGGGCGGACCGGATCCATAGTGGCAAGACGAAGCTCCTCTGTCTAGAAATCGTTGGTCAATCGAATCCTCTTAGCTAAAGCATCGACGGTCAGATGTAGGGGGTCAGGTGAAGTTCGGCTCGGTGGGGCGATCGGAGGAGGCGTTTTTAGATGGCCTCTCGGAGTTCCTCCGATGAAGAGTTCCATCTCAAATATGATGATAATAATAATCCGCGCGCTTGAGATTTTACCCTCGCTCTCATACCGAAGTTCGTAAACACGGCTTGATTCATACACACACCGTTTTTAAGCGACGTGTCGATTTCACTGAAGACCCATTCCGAATACATTCAAATATATAACTATCAATTATAGTCATCCAGACAATTCTTCGGGTTCTCAGTCGTATGACCTAGAGCGGGAGGATGATTTCCCCCATCCCGCAGGGTCATTAAACTCTATTTCGATCGAGTAAGGGTGGCCCCCTGAGGGAAGGCAAGCGTAAAAGGTGGACACACTTCAGCTGCACCATCACTGTTCGGCGCTGGCAGCCGTCAACTCATCTGTTGCGGTGAAGCCGGCGCGGCGCTTGCTGCGAGTTCAATGTGACCGCTGAACCTCTGCGAAAATGACGGTTTCCGCCTCCCACCCAGGCTTGTGTCGAGGACCGTGAATCCCTGGAGCTTCATTCCCAAGAGCCGAGATTCTGACCTACCTTCGGACACTCTGAGAACCCTTTCCATAGACGAAAAACAATCCTTATCTCATCCGGAAGGAGACACGAAGCGCATCATCGGAGATCAAAATGAAGAGTTTCTGCATCGCTCTCATCTTGCTGCTTTTCGGCGGTGTCTTCGGATTCCATCATTTTTATCTTGGGAGAATTCGACATGGTATCCTCTACATGTTCACATTTGGCTGCTACGGATTCGGTGCGTTATACGATTTCATGCGATTGCGGCATTACGTTCGGTGGGCTAACTTCGATAAAGACTTCAAAGAAGAATATCTCGCAAAGATACGTCGGGACCCTGAACCGTCGTTGAGCGTAGGGCGCATGATGACCTTGATGTGTCTTCCTCAAGCTTTCGGAACAGTAGTCAGGTATGCTCTGCCGGAGGAGCTCTTGAACCCCTACGTCCACACTGCGCTCACGAGTCTGATCATGCCGTGCGCTGAGGCATTCGTCGTTTGGTTCGTCGGCAACATCGGCGAATACGAAGGGAACTTCAAAGACGCACTAAGAGGAGCTTTCTACGTTTTTCCACTTTATTTATTTTCTGCGACAAACACAACCGCCGACCTGATATGTGCCTTGGTTGCGCAGTACTTCTTCCGAAAGAACTGGAGGTACCGTCTTAAGCCCGAGCCGTCTCGACCTTTTCTCTACAACGTGGGGATCGTACTCTTCTTCTTCACAGTGTTCTCCCTGTTGTTCGTGTCGATGCTGATGTTCTCCTGTGAGATCGAGAAGGACGGCGAACAGATAAAATGCAGAGACGCCTTGCGGCGTTTCTTCACATCACCGCTCTGGCAAGACATTCTCACTTCGCTGAGGAGCATCAAGAACTCAATCGCAGAAGGAGGATGGGAAAACTTCCGAAATACTCTCGTGGGTTTGATGGATCCCACCGGAGAGCTTCACGCGTACAGAGTCTTAGGAGTCGACGGGAAAACATCGGATGATGACATAAGGAAAGCTTATCGTCAACTCTCGAAGCAGTACCATCCTGACAAGAACCTGCACAAGAACACCGCGGAAGCTGAGGAAGCCGAATACAAATTCATGGAGGTTCAAGAAGCTTTCGACATTCTGCAGCTGAGGAGGAGCAAACAAGCGGAGTCTGGGAGCGATTGACCTCGGAATACCTCCGTGATGTTTTCCGAAAAATGTTGAACATTTATCGCACGTAAGAGTTTTTAAATATGACAATCCTACCCTAGATGTATATGCTTGTAATAAATGAATTACAGGAGTTAGGCAACCTTGCTTCTATCTCTACCGGCTGACTGTACAGATTGTCGGCTACTCGGAGAAGAATGCTCCAGGTGCTGACGCGGAGGAAATCCGCGAAATCGGCGCCCTTGAGGCTCACAATCAGTCCTGGACAGCCAGACGGAATCGGCTCACCGAGTCCCGCATAATTAGACGACTTTGATTGGTATGGCATTCCAAAAGGACTATGGATGTCACATGCAGTTCTTTTCAAGACATAGTCGCCAGTGACTGACTGTTGTCGACCTGCGCGGATCAAGCTGCCGGTCTAACGAGGCTCGGGGAGCCCCGGGGCTGGACTCCGGGCTCGATGCCCATCAAATATCCTTTCCGGCGCGTTTTGAAGCATTCCGCGATTTCCCATACCCTAAAGCGCTGGATTGGACGAGGCGTCTCCGCGGGCGATATTCTCCGTTCTTCGGATAAACAGGTTCCGAAACATGATTTTTCTGCCGCTGATAGCCTCGAGTTATCCGTTCTTCTACTCTCGAGAGTCCGCATCCCCCCCCCCTTTCAAGGAGGAGCACGGGCAAACTTTGTAGGTTATCATCATCATTAATATTCGGAATAATAATAATAATAATAATAATAAGAGGAAAAATCATGACGATGGGGAGTTTCTCGGCGACGACCCGAATCAAATCGTGAGGCGCTCTTCGAAAGAAGGATCCAATCGGGGAGAGACTCCTTCGATGCCATCGGGTTGACTGTTGGAACACGTCGAGAGAGGATGGAGGAACACTCAGTGTGTCGGCACTCACGAATCGTCAGTCATTGGGTCGGTCGCGGACGATTCAGGCCTCAGCTTTAGGGATTTCAAGAGCTGTGAGCCACGCTCTTACAAGGAAGCGGCAGGCCCAGATGGGAAGCGCGGGAAAAATTCCCGTGGGCGGAATCCAGAAGATCCTTCTCGCTCAGAACCTCTTGAGCGAATAGGGACGGGACATATAGATCACCATGATGGGACGCCGGCATCGAGGATGGGAGCCGCGAGACCTTTTCACTATGTCGCCTGCTCTCCAGGATTGAGCCGCAAATAGTAGGCTTTCTGACCTGGAGTTCGGGGCTTGGCTGGCTCTACGAACCGAGAAGGAATGAGGCGGGAGATTTCCTGATCCACCGCCTTCAAGAGGTTGGGCTCCTTTCTCAGAGACTTGAGGAGTCCCTGAAGCCGCGAGTATGCTAGGTTTCTGTTATCGCCCGGCGTGTCTAAATTTTCTCTGAACGGTAGCGAGACCACAAACCTTCCCTCTGGCGGCATCCTGATTCATTCGAAGAGTCTCAAGAGCCGAGGACGTGGTCCGGAGCTTCACCAAGAAGGTGCCTTGTCCATCGGAACGCGAATTCTGCGTTCGGCGTCAGAGACCGAAATAACTCGCTTGAGCTCAACCTTTGCGGAAACGGAGGTGCGACGGATGAATGTTCCTTCGCACCCCTCGAAACTCCAAAAGAAGATCCGATGCTGTGAGTCGAAGTCCGTTGAGACCCGCTCTGAAGTTCCGGGATGCAAGTAGCACCAATTGAGAGCTCCGCGGGAGCCTTCTTGAGGATGATTTCAGCCTGGTCCGTGCCCTCGCGAGTCTCGCTCAGATTCTGGGGAGAAGTTATCTACATTGCGATATACTTATACCTAGGGTATCTCCTGAGCGATATCGCAAGACTGCGATTGAGCCGAAAAGCAACACGCTGGACGCTCGTCGTACCAGGTCTCGGCCTAATTTGTCCCCTATAAGGAGAAGTCCATTTTCAAAAGCGGGAGGCGTCCTTGCTCGCCGGGGGAGCATACTCGTGGCCTCGAGAGGGTCGATGGAAGCAGTGGGACATTCGAACATTCGGAAGTATCTGTCCGAGCGATGGAAGTTTGAAGCCGTCCACACTCTGAGATTTCATTTCGAGCTCCTTGGGCGTAGCGTACCACGAAGGAATCATTATTCAGCCGCCGTCTTAGTTTGAGTCTCCTCGTTCATTCAGGAGCCCATCGAGGTCGCCCCTGCGCCATGTAATCTTTTCTGAAATGCATTTCTTTGAGCCCCCTGCGTGGGGAGCTTCCCCATCAGGAGGGTTCTCCATCGAGAGCTTTTCCGGAAGGGGAATGGAACGCGGACTTTCCAAGAGCAACGAAGAAGCGCCTTCCCAGAACTCTTGCCTTCTTTCTTGTAATCAGACCCGACGTGCGTCGATTTCCGAGTTGAGGATGTCCGGGATACCGTGACACCATCCCTCTCTGCCTTGGTCTCCGTGACGGTGAAACGGAGCAGTGTGTATACCCGACCGAGCAAATTGCTAGAACCTAGGCAGGTTGAATCTCGGAGTGAACTCAATGGGGCATCTTTTCGATGGGGTCAATAAGATGTCCAGACACTGGGAGGAGAGAGCCGAGAGGATTTCTAGGAGGAGCGATCCGTTCCAGTTTACGCTCCTCTTTCAATCTATTGAAAGGCTGAAGACCTCATTCGGATTCCGCGCCGAGCGACGGCTCATGGAGAGGCTCTCCGCAAGTGGGACTGTGATTTCTGTTTGGCTCCGAGCTTTTAGGACTCCATGCGTTCGGTGGTGCGTAACTCACTGCCTAGATGGCGCACTCGTTCGCTCGTTCCCCGTGATCTGCTGAGCCTTCGATGTCGCCCCACAGGAGTTGCCATCCCGTGTTGAGCACTGCTGAAGGAATCGGGAGATTTGAATTTTTCACGCGCTTCGAAGAATTCTGGCTCATCAGCACGCCTGATCCTCGAGGACGGCATGCTAATTGAAAACTGTCAAAATTATCAGACTTCCATCGAATCTCTCAGGAGGAGCAGTAGTATGAGAGCTCAAATAGAAAACGTCGCCGGTTGCTGCCGACCACCTTAAGACGGTGGTTGTGTGGTGGGTGGACCAGCGAATATTGTCCAGCACCTTTCGCCTACAACCAGACAATAGGGTGGTTATGCGTCGCCGATATCGCCACTCCGTTGCAGTGAAGTCGATGCGGTCACCGGTCTCTTTCCAACGAGAGTCCTTGCTTCAGAAGGAAAGCGCGCGGTATCAGCCACCGGCTACGCGATTCTCGAGTTCCCGGGGCAATCAAATCACTCGTGGTAGGTGCGTAAAGACGCGACGTAGTCGCCGATAGAAGACGATAGCCGAAAGAGACTAAAAGTGATTTGACCTCGATATCGAATCGTGCTTCAGCCACACTCGGATAGGTTTTCTTGTCGGAATTATCAACTCCCGAAATAATTCGAAAGCAGTTCGCTCTAGCTGATATCCTCGAAACCAACACTCATCCCATCGGGCAATTTACAACATGCATGAGTTCCCGGAAATACCGATCTCCCGTTTTTCGGTGCCAGCCGAATGAGGAAATCGAGTCTCAGACTCATTCCAGATAGAAAAGAACAGGCATATGAATCCTTCTCTGGGTCTTGTCTTTTTGCTGCTCGTTGCAAGAGAGATTCAGCACGCTTTTGAAGTTACCGTCCGCGCAAGCCTCTTGGCGGTTTGATTCTGGCGGGCTGTCATGAACGTTCGTCCATGCTCCATGCCATTGGCTTGAGGCCTGCCTATGGCTAGCTGGCATGCAATAAGCGAGTGAGCGGGCAGGCAGGCAAGCCCGCCAGCATCACATACAACCAGCAAGCAGGCAGCCAACGAACGAAGCGAGCCAACCAAGCCAATGGCAGCAGCGGCGGCTCTATGTTCGGTTGCTGGCCGCCTGCCTGGCTTGAGTCGAGCAACTAAGCCGGCCAGTCGCTCACTCGGCAAGCACCCGACCGACCGACCGGCAGACCGGCCGGCCTCTATATCTCCATGTGTGTGTGTGTGAGCCGCAGCGTTCGTCGGCTGGCCAGGCGAGCAGCGAGCCAGCAAGCGAGCGAATGAGCCAGCCAGCGAGATGCCTGCCTGGCTGCCTCACTGTCCCTGTATCGGCCCATGGCTGTGTGCGGCGGCAGCGGCGGCTGCGGTGTGTGCTGCGCCATCGTTTCGCTTGCTGTCTATGCTGTAGCCTGCCTGGTTGGCTCTTGGGCCACTGGCTAGCTAACAAGCAAACCATCATACCGGCGAACGGCCGAGCGAACGGATCGACCACCGTCAGCACCGGGAACCCGTTTGCTTCATTTCTCCGAGAGTCCTGAGATTCCTACACAGTATGAAAATTACAGAATATATCGGAGTAAATTACCGGGGAATAATGGAGGTTCGAGCATGGCTCCGGGGCTGCTCGGAAGTTCCTGGAGTGTTTTCCTGGATTCATTCGCATGTATGAATTTTTTTCAATCCGAGTCCCTCCGTTCTAGGGATGCCCCGGACTAGGATTGATCGTCGAATCGAGGAGGAGTGCGAAATTCTCAGGCTCCCAACGAAAGCATTCGCCGTGCTCTCTGCGAAGGTCCAACGCCCGGCCGATGGAGGACCCCGTTCCGGAAGGCGCGCGCGAAACTCCCTCGATCAGGACGGCACACTGAGCCGCGCTTCGCGTCCGTGGTTTCAGAACCAGATCCGAGATTCGGTTGAATGGATAGAAATCGAAACCTTATGTTTTCGCAACTTGGGAAATCGTTTAATGTGTTCGGGGAAGGCTGCGTTGAGGGTGAAAGTCTAATGGGAATGACCTGTTGAAAATTCCGTGCGTCGATCAACTTGACGCGATTTCGCTTCCTGATGAGTGGTCGGAGCCCGGTATTCAGAGGTATCGTTTATTGACCATGTCCCCAGTGGACGGCGTTGACGACGGTCGAATGGAATTTATTCTTCGGCAGAGTCCGGGTTTGTGGTTGTTGTTGTTCCTGTCTCTGTTAATGCCAAACAGAACGAAAAGTGAGCGACCAGAAGATGTAGAACTGCTTCCTTCGTAGCCGCTGTCGACATCGGTTCGCTGATTTTTCTTTGAAGAAGCAGACGAGTGCGTTAGCGAGCGAATGTCTCCAACGCTCTGGATAAAGTGCTGCTTGTGTCTATCTGCGCGCGGCCCTTGTTGTTGCCGTCGTCGTCGTAGGATGGACTTTCAGTCATTCAGTCAGTCAGTCGGTCGGTCACTTGGTCGGTCGCTCGGCCGGTCCGTTTGTCCAGCTATCTATTGCGCGCCCGCCGGTTCGTTTGGTTCCCATGCGTCCAGCGTGAAGCTCCGGACAGGTACGGAGGAGCTCATCGTCGGCTCCTCGTCAGCCGGTTAGAGAACCAATACCTGATCTGCCGGCTTGCCTTCCTGTCCGACTACAGGTCGCAGCCGTTCGGGTGCTTTTTCAGCTCGGCTATGGAGCGACGCCGATGACGACTAGCCGCATAGCCGCCTGCCTGCCTATCTAGAGAGCGGGCAGGCAGGCAGGCAGGCAGGCGGACTGACTGACTGGCTGGCTGTGGGGTGGTTGGAGCTGTCGACTAAGCTGAGAGCCTGTACCGCTTGCTGCTGCTGGGAATTGAGCCCCCTGAAGCACACGACCACCGCTGCTGCCTCGCCACAGCAGCCAGAGGCAGCAGCAGCAGCAGCCGCACTAAACGAGCGGGTCTGAGAGCCTCATAGGCAGCAACCTGCTCTTCGCTCTCAGCATCTTCAGCAGAGCTCCTATGGCATTCAGCAGCCAAGCCTCACAGGCGATCCAGCACCCGACCGGCCGCCTGAACCAAAGAACGAGCGAGTGAGCGACCGGGCAGGCAGGCAGGCAGTTTGCCAGCAAACGAAGCCGAGCTCCACTCCTCATGAAGTTTCGGAGCCTCCCTCGGCACTCGGCTATGCTGCTTCTGCCGCTAAGCAAGCGAAAAGGCGGGCGGGCGGCAGACAGGCAGGCAGGCAGAGACCCAAGCAGCCCATGTATAGCCTATGGGAATTTAACATCGAGGGTTTCACTGCTTGCTTTCTGCATGCGAGCTCGCTGCTACCGGGGAGTCGTTTCTTAGGGTAGTCGAGTGCTCGGTAGGCAGCGCCTAGGCAATGGGTCGTACGGACAGCAAGTCCGTCGAGCAGGGGCTCGGTACCGAACTCGGAGACTCCTGATCACCGAGCTTAGGGCGGGAAAAACGGTTTAATATTCGCGAAGATTTATCCAATACTTCCATGAGGGAAGCGTTCGGAAGGAAAGAGCATCGGAGCTCTCTGAGGACACTCGTGGTTGTCGAGCGTCTTTGTTAAGGGGAGGGGGTATTTCCAAGGCTGTAGTTCCGGATTAGCACCATGTCGCGGTGCGGTTCTGCACCATTGCTGCATGAGCTCGATTGTCTGACTGAGTCCTTCCAGGGGGAAAACTCCGGGGAACCATGCTGCTCGGCGAGAGAGTCTCGGTGTCTGACTGAATCGTTCGGACTCCGAAATTCGTTAACGAGACAGACGAAGCCTTCCAGCAAGACGCAGAGCGTAGACCATTGCATTGACTCATTACAATGGTTCGAGATTCGAAACCGCAATCTTGAATCGACGCTTGACGCCTGAATTGGTCGGTTTCTGTTTCGGTGGCTGGCTGGATCGATCGCTCGCACGCTCGCTAGTCTTTGCGTTCGGCAGAGTTGCGGACGAGCCGTTTCACTTGAAACGGAGACAATTACGTCACTTTGCATTTTGTTTGCCGATGGAAGTAGACAGCAGTAGAGAAAAAGAGAGACGACACAGCACCACGTCCGGCGGACAGCTCGAGAGCCTGACCGACTCGTCGGGCTCGCTAACAATCGCTCGGTGCGTCAATCGAACGGACCCATGGACCAAAGTAGTTGGCCTCGTGCTTCGAGGAAAGAATACTTGGGACGCGCGTACTCCGACGATGATTATTTCTCATTAGCGGCGAGTTGGTTGGCAATTTATGAATCTGCGCAAACTGAATCCCCATCCTTCTTCCTGGCTCGATGACTACGCAAAGGAGGAACCCGCTCACTATTCGACCCATGCTCGCAATCACGGATTGTGAGGGAGCGTATTCTGCCTGGTGGAGATACGACGTCTCCGGAGGTGCAGTAGAAATATGCGAGGGATTCTAACCGAGGGCGACGGGACTGCGACGGGGTTCCAGAACGAGGTTTCACCTCGAAATCAATTTCGCACATCAAGAACTGAGGGGCGATTTGCGGAGCCCCATCTAGCTACGTCGCGTCGGGTACAAACTTTATACCGCAAGCTTGTTAGAGCATTTCGACCGATATCTAGTGCATGATTGAGAGGTACATATATTTTTCGGCCAATCAGCTCCGGTGATGAATCAATTGAGTGAAGTTTTTTGTGGCAGAACTTCGCCGATATAAGCAATGCTCGATAAGAATTTCGGAAGCCTTCTCTCGAGAGTGATACTCGGTCGAGAAGTCGACATTCGAGGTGTAGCCGATCTTCTCTCTGACGGCATGAAGTCCGCCGCTGATCGCAGTTTGCGAATTCGACATTGACCTTCCCTATGCTAGGATTCATTGCCTGTAGGAGCTCTCTCAGTCCCTCGGCCTCGATTTGACCATGTGAGACTCCGTCGAGTGAGCATCGAGGACCCAAGAATCACGTGAAGTCACAAGCCCATTGGAAGTCACGAGGTGATAGAAGCGACGTGGAGCTCGGTAAAATTGGATTCGGTGGAAATTCCGAGGAGAAGGAACAGCGAGGAACCGGTCTCGACAGACACGGGTGCATGACACCCGAGATACCAGAGCTTACGTCAATGCCTCCTCTAGATGTTTTCATGGGTCGCGAGCGGATGGCTCGATCAAGTCGGATCAGTATCGGGAATCGGGGATCGAGTTTCGTTGGGGTCATTAACTGAATCGGCCCCATTGAATCACCTGGCGCGCCAGGCTTATGGAGGACCCCGGACTCCCCGACCCTGACGATGTGCATCATATAGCTTCTCGGTTCAAGGGAGACCCTGCCATGACATCGAGGTTGCGGAGTGCCACGAGTGCTTCCAGAAAGTGCCGTTAGTCGAGGATCTCCCCCGGTCCTTAACGTAGAGTTCCCTTGCCCCCTTCCTCTCTGGGGATCCGTCGACGCTGGTATCTCGGGTGCTTACAACATGCCCTCAGATGGGAGCCTTGAGTCTCTAGAGTCTAGAGTCTAGACTAAAGAACCCTTGGCAGCCTGGGAACCATCGGGGAGCGAATCGAATGGTCAATCGATCCGATTCATTCGACCAAAGACCCCGGTACTCGGAAATCAGTGGGAGGACCCCCGCAAGGAGGCAATGTCGATGACGCCCTTGATGAGATCCAAATCTTCATCAGGAAATCGTCTCTTGGATAGGGACCTCCGGAATCAGAGAACCCCCCGAGAGATCTTGACTAAATTCGGGAATTCGAGCCGATCCTTTGCCGGGCCCTTATCCTATTCGAGCAATAATTCGAAAATGAAGGTCATGCTCACGGCATCACCCTTCAAGCTCTCGTCCACGTCAATCTTCAGACCGAGAATCGATCAGACGCTATCCGTCACAAGCCGCCACTAATCACTCTTTGCCTCGAGGGATTCAAAAATCTTAATAGTCTTTTGAGTTCGCGAGGGTATAACCTTTCAGTGGAGTACAATCGCATTGATGCTGGAATAATTCCGCGACGAAATTGTACGATAAGATGATTACGATAATACGTACCTCGGACCTCGCAGTCTGATTTGGGGGATGAGCGTTAGGTGCCACCCCTGCCCTCACGGGTCCCAGCAAATGAATCCCTTGAGTTGCAAACGAAAAGTCCCCTTGACTCCATGGAGAATAGGATATCTCTCAATTCTACGCAGCTGTTCAATTGCAGAAATATCTGATGATAACTATGAGGGATCGTCTTTCGAGCCTAGGGTTGCCCCAATAAAGACGAAGATATCCTTCGTAGTTTCAACGCCGATTTCGCTAAGTATCCGTCGAGAAGTTGCGCTCGATTAGCTCAACGGAATTTAGAGTTTGAGGCGAGGCTTTTCCACGTAATTTTCAAGACCGCATTCGAGTTTCCCGACGATTTCGTTCACCGCATGGGCCAGCTTCCTCCTCAGAGCGGCGTACATTCACCCGGATTCATTTACTTTCCGACGAATGTCTCTATTCCGCACACCTAGCCCAGCATAAGCGCCCGCAATATGTGACATGGTGCACGGGACGAAGCAGGCTCTGTCGGAGAGTTTGCGCGCGCTTTTTTTAGAAGGCTGCACAGATCTGTCAAACACTAGTGGGACATCCCCGCACCGGCTCCCTTCGAGGACGGATCAAGTGACTCATGATCGGACCCCCAAAACGATCGAAGTGTCTTCCGAATAAATGAATCGAGCAATTTGACTACTCATGGGGAATTCTGGTTTCAATTACATCCACATCATTCACGACTACGCATGAATGTGTCGAGCCTCCGTTGCGAGGGATGTTGAATCGAAGAGTATCGCTCAGCATCGAATTGTCGAAACATCGGTATGAGAAAGTCTCAATTTTATTCGTCGTTTTATTTTCCGTCCGCGCGTCAACAACGTAGCCAGCAAGACGCTCGTTCGACGTTGCTGGCTGGCTCTTTCGGACGCTCGATCGCTGGGTAGCTGTCGGTCGAGCCACAGCATAGGCAGCGAGCGAAGCGACGGCGCATCGCAGCAGCCATACGTAGTCATAGGCGAATACAGACAGGCAAACGCCGCTCGCTTGCTGACTTGCCTGGCAGCAAGCAAGCCAACGAACGAGCGAGCGAATCTGCTGTAGGAGCAGCCGCCGCTCGTACACACAGAGATATAGAGGCCGGCCGGCCGCTCGCTTGGTTCACCCATAGAGCTGCTGATGGCTCGGCTGCCTATGGCTTGGTTGCTTGGCTGGCTGCCTCTTGCTCGGTGTGTTCGTTCGTTGGTTCGTATGTATTGCTGGATGGCTCGCTCGCTTGCCTGTTCGCTTGGCTCACTGCACGCCAGCACTACCATAGACAAGCTTCGAGCCGCAGGCATTGAACAACGTTGCGGACAGCCCGCCAGAATCAAAAACCCGAATGACAGGATCGCGCGCTTTCCAAGACGCTACGCATTTCTAGAAATCGGTCGTACAAGGATGCTACAATTGAGGTTGGGTTGACCCGGAGACAGGAATGCAATCCATGTATCAACGCGAATGATATATCCGTATTTATCCGTATCGAGCTGCGGTGTGAATTAGGGGATCGAGGAGATGGGCACCCCTTAGAGAGCATTGTTGATTGAAACGGTAAATTGATGATGTCAACACGTTTCGTCGCCCGGCCAATTCCTGGGAGAAGAGCTCGAGGTTTGGCATTATAAACCGAATATGGATCGTCCTCATATAATCAGAACAACATCACTGCTGATTTCTAAGTTTCCTCATCACCGTTCTGGCGTACGAAAATTATCATCATAATTATTATTATTTATTATTATCAGTTGAACCTCTTTTTCCCGGAAAACATCCTCTCGAAGACGAGCCATGACGACTCGAGCCTGGGGTCTTCGTTGATTCCTTCAATTCAATCCAGCAGAGGCCTGGTCTTATACAATGTCTAATCTTTCTCTCATATATGTACATACAATGCCAAGGAAATTCGAATACCCCTTGGATATCTCGGGGGAAGGGTAATCACAACAGGACTCCTCGTGTCCTCGTCTCAAGGAGGAGACGGGAAGGTCTCCGATGGACTATTCAGCTTCCCTGCCCCAGATCTGAGATCGCAAGCTTTTCAACGAGAATCCTCGACGTTGGAGGATTGTTCTCCGATGCGGAGCTCGCGAGCGTTCATTCCCTGACGAGGCATCGTTCCCAGCTTGAAGAGGGAGCTCCTTCGTTTCCACGCGACGGAGCGCTTTCCGCTAGAATATCGAATCATGGAACGTCCTTCAGGTCCGGCTCTGCTCGATTTTCGATTCTCCCGAGTGAATTAGCCGGTCGGACCATTGAGAAACACGCCACGCGAGCACCGAAGATTCTTCCTCCGACGGAAGCGGTAGGGACCTCATGAAGGACGTACAAAGTTCCCTTGGTATGATATTCCTAGATCCCGCCACGTCAATCGAGGAAGATGTTCAAGGGCTTCATGTGAGGCTGGCTAGCTTGCTCGCCTGCTCTGCGCTGTGCAGTAACCTCGGCTTGTCTCGCCGAGAGCTCTCCGACGACTCGCACAAGTTCTTCCTTTAAAATCCTTCCTTTGCGATGCGTGAAACGCTCTGGCTCGCACAACTCATTGCATTCCGGGAAGGAATCAAAAACAGGACACTTCTATCAGAATATCACTCAATGATATCATAGTCAGTGTTAGAAAGCGCTGCAAAGTTTCGGAAGGCTGTGAGAGTTCATTCCTCCTCGACTTCCGACCGATGAGGGAAAATTGCATCGAAGACAAGAGCGATTAAATCAGTTCTTCATCGTCATGACTCATTGGTGCGAACTTCGCTCCGCTCGCTACCGCGACCTCCCCGTGCTAGAGCTGAGCATACTCGAGAAAAACCTCCCGCTACTCTGGCCTGCGTCCGAATATTGGGAGACCGGCTCGCCATCCAGAACGATGCGATGTATACTTTCCTTCGATGTTCCCTGCCCCTGTGGGTCAGAGTTTCGAGGGAAAAAAAATGTCCGCAGGAATACATGCAAGAGGATCGACACCTCTCCTGAGATATGATCTTGAGAGTCTCTCCCGAAGATTCGAATTCGAGCGATCGGCGGAGGATAAAAGCATCGAAACAACCTGTGAACCAGCTTTCGGAAAGAATATTGGTCGCAGACTCCCCAGAGCATAGGCGGACGTCGAAAATTGTCGATCGAAAAAAATGCCCTCTCCGGCGACTCAGATGAAGACGAGTTGGATCTCTTGAGCGCAGATCAGAGCTTCTAGAGATTCGGGGTTCCTGAGCGAGAGGAACTTTCGTTGCTCATCCAACGGAGGAGCCATTGCATCAGTTTCTTCGTATTCGAGCTCAGAGAGCAGGGGGGGAAGATCCGGAAGGGTACTCTTCTTTCTTCCAGGATGCACGGCTAGCAAATGAGCATCTCGGCCGATGTAAGTGGATCTCTCGAGCGATACTCATGAATCACTACGTTCCGAGAGACGAGAATATTTCGAACTTCTACAAAGACCATCTCGGATCGTCTTCGGTCAGCTCTTCCCCACGATTGATATTGCCGTGCCGTCGAAATGACAGAATATACCCCTCCACCGATTTTTACATCGCATGCATCCAGTAGAATTCCACTAGCACATTCAAGCTCCATAATCGAGGACGGACGATCGTCCTCGTATTTCACAGGAAGCTCTACAATTTTATCATGAGCTCAGGATGAGGACTTAGTGTAACGGAGCGCCAGACTCTCCGGTTGCGGAAGAGTTCCGGTTCGCGATATTTTGGGCTCTGCTTCCAACCGATCCGATATTTTTCCCCGATCCGCGCTCCTACTGCCGCCGTTGCTGCTGCTCCTCGACTTGACAACGGTTGCTGACAGCGAGAGTTGCAAGAGCATTGTATTTCCCGTGCAACAGCAAACGATAGTTGCAAGAGAGCAGACGGCTGTATCGATGAGCAAGCTCCGTGATGATAGCCGGATTGGCAAGCAATGGCTTGTTTGTCTTCTTTCTACTATGTAATTCATGACAGCTGATGGTGGTGGCGGGAGGCGGCAGAGAAGAAGGTGGTCTGCTTACCGCCGACTTTAGCTGTCTGGGCGCCATTGGTGGAGTCGTTGACAACAACAAGATTCTTCGAAATTATCGGATTGCGCGAAACTTTCCCGTTTTTTTCCGAGAGCTTTATTTTGATCCATAAGCGAAACGCGCTACTTGTCACTCGATGGAGTAATTCGCGCGGGAAAGTAGAATTTGCGCTCTTTTCTATCGAGTGCTGCTAGCAGGCTGGCTGACCGGCCGGCCGCCAACGATTACGAACCACCGTCGGCATCGTTAGGCTTAGCAGGCGAGCGAGCAAGCCAGCCAAGCTGTGTGAGTGCGGCCGCTGCTGCAGTAGCAGCGGCGGCGACGGCGGCAGCGACTGTGTGAGCGAGCAGGCAAGCAAGCGGCAGGCAGGCAAGCGCAGCAGGCAGCAGGGAAGCCAGGCAGCAGGGAAGCCAGCACCACCATCCAGCTAAAGAGAGCCAGTCAGCCAGCTAGCGCATGGATCCCTTGAAGCATAGAAACCAATAGGAATTATAGCTCCCTCCGCGAGAGCTCGCCATTGGCTGTAGCGCGGCGCCATTTTCAAACGCGACCAATGAGAGGCCTCCCATAGGGTTACATGCTTTGTCTGTCTGGATAGGCGCCATTCGCTGTGGCCTGGACACTTTGAAACGGTCGTTATTCGAAGCTGCTCTCTGATTTTCACTTCATTCAACTCGAACAAGCTGTAAGTAACGTACTTTATCCGTATATTTAGCGAGTACGGTGGATTCGGCCGCTGTACTGAGTTTTGCTGCGTTTTGATGCACAATGTTAACCTATGGGACTGTGTTAAGCTCTGCGGCGGCTGCGGCTCTATGAATGCTGTAGCAGGCTGTGCTGCCTTGTGTTGGGCTGCCTGTCTGCCTGCTGCTGCTACTGCTGCCATAGCGTCCCATGTTAATCGAGACCAACTTATCTGACCCGAAGCTCGAACTTGTAAGGCAATTGGTGAATTCCCGCCATGTTCGCAAGTGACTCAATTGTTTCTGAGCGTGTTTTCGCCTCACGACGAAGCCCGTGTTAAGCCTATTTGGTGACGCCGTAGGCGAGCGGCGTCTTCTATAGACTTCCATAGCCATAGCTACCGCGATTGATGCTCGCATGCGAGACTGCCGGCTCGACTTGAACTCTGAACGTAAGGAGCTGGAATTTGATTTGCACTTTTCGTTCGAGTCACTATAGCTATCTGACCTTGTGTGACAAGTGAACGGCTGGGGGGCGCCCTGTGGCTCGCGGCCGACGCCCGCGATCCCGCCATTGCTCAACATGGTGCGGAATTATCTTAAGTTTCGGGGTGTTTCTGAGTTCGTACGTCGGCTCGATCGACTCGTGGCGATTGGTTCCCGGGTTCTGATTACTGCGAACTGATGACCTTCGGCGTCAGGACGAGATGTGAAGTAGCTAGAGACCGTTGTCGCCGCTCCGCATAGAGACCTATGTTGTGGCTTGGCGGGCTCGCTTCAACATGGGCTCAATAGGCCGAAGCTAGCCGCCCATTCAGATAGCATGGGCGATGCATGCTGGCTGCACTAGCCCTATAGACATCCAGCCAGTCAAGCAAGCGGCCCTGCTGCCCTAGGCCAGCCAGCCATTCGCTTTGGCGGCTACTGTTGCTGAACTCGACGCGTACGATTCCGTTGACGTTTCGACATTTTGATTTTTCCTGCGTCTCGTTTCTAGTGAAACGCAGTCTGCTCATTCTAGCGGACTCGTCAACGGCGAGATTCATTTTCGGCATTCCGAATGTTTTCGCATCCGCGCTTCTGAAACTTCGGTCGGGGGGTATTTTCTGAGCGGGGATTCTCGGAATTTTCGCGGGTGCTCCCCCGAACTTCATTCGCGGATTGGAGCGAGACCCGGGTTTCGCCCAATGCTCTCTCCTAATAGGAGAGCAATCGATAGCCAGATAAACTAGCGATGCTCGAAGTCGCCCCAAACGAACTCGGATCGTTGTTGATCGAAGTCTCTCAATTGCAGAAGATGGCCAAGGGAGATAAACCTCGTGGAAGAATGTCGGCGTATGCCTACTTCGTGCAGACGTGCCGCGAAGAGCACAAGAAGAAGCACCCCAATGAGAACGTTGTTTTCGCCGAGTTCTCGAAAAAGTGCGCAGAGCGCTGGAAGACCATGAACGAGCCCGAGAAGCAGAGATTTCACCTCATGGCCGCCAAGGACAAGAAACGATACGAGAACGAGATGTCCACCTACGTTCCCAAGGAAGGTCCCCGAGGCAAGGCTGCCCGCAAGAAGAAGGACCCCAACGCACCGAAGAGAGCTCTGTCTGCTTTCTTCCACTTCTGCCAGGATGAACGTCCTAAGGTCAAGGCCACACTCGGTGAGTCCACCGTCGCAGAAGTCGCCAAGGAGCTCGGCAGAAAATGGCAAGACTGCACCGATGAACAGAAGGGCAAATACGAACAGTTGGCAGCTAAGGACAAACAGAGATACGAGCGCGAAATGACTGCCTACAAGAAGGGTGGCGTCGTTCCCGCAGCGCCGGAGCCCGAATACGATGACGACGATGATGAAGACGATGACGAGTAAATAGAAGCTCCACCGAGTTCGAACGAGATGAGCGGTGGCGTCGTTGCAGCTCCCAACTCGCAGAAAACTCCGACTTCATATGGTATTGTCAGTTCTTCAGTCTCTTGCTCCAGCTCTCTCTTTTTTCATACTTGTCATGTTTAGAGAGGACAGAAAAACACTGTCAACAGCGGAAAACTTCAACAACAACAAAGTGGAAGCAGCAGCAACAACAACAAAAGCAACATCGTCGGGAAGAATCCAACATCAAGAGCAGAAACCTAGTTCTGTATTTGCATACACACATATACATTCAGATGGATCATCACTCCAACTACTCTAAAAAGCATTACTATATCGTAACTGATGGATCCAGCCATCAACCATCGAACCGATTGGCGGATCATTCAGCGTACCCTTGACGCTCTCGTGCAGTCGAGGGAGCTGAGTTCCACGTTGACGGATCCATCTGCTGTAGTAACTTTTCACTGTGGTTCTGAATGAGCCATCTTCATTAGTACTTTCGTGGATCACCTCTTAAATTTCCGACCGATTTGTAAAACCCTCGAGTAGCAGAAGCGACGAGGGAGGTGCAAACCAGCTGAGAGACGAAGTACGAGAAATATTCATCAATCATCAATAAACCAATGCGAATCATCATCTATATCCCTCTTCCCCCACATACCTCGTCGAGGACATAGTGTAAATTTTTTTGTCGCGCTCATCCGGGATCGCAGCGTTCCGAAATCCAACCAAATACGTGGAGAAGAGCGGGAAACTCTGTCTTAAAAGTCAATCTCCACGGTGTGCCGACTCCCTGCTAATGTTCGCAGAACTTGAACGTTCGGTAGAGGACCGATCACACGATCCAATAGCATCGAAATTTTTATGGATTACTTTAAGTTTTGTCAGGTTCAGAGGTCGTATATTCCACTCGATTTTTCGAAGCTGAGTCTATCGGCCCTGGTGGCTTGACCCCATTGAATTATCAGTTTCAGAGAAGAGAACAACTGCCGACCGGATTTGTACACAGATACTCATGTATAAAGCAGAACCATAATAAAACTTAACCTCAAAAAATCAGAGTGAATTCATTCTAGAACTGGAATTCGCAGAAACACTTCCGCCTCGCCCAACTTTCGTGAAGTTCCGGACTCAAGCCAGGAGCATTCTCGGTTATTTGAGGGCCCTCCCGAAACATTGGGAGACTCCGATCGACCCTCGGAGGTTGGACTGGGGGCTGGAATGATGAGGGCTTCGAATATTATTCGTCCAGCCGTCCAGGAGCGAACGGGCTTCCCCGCTTACAGGTATCATGGGGGGAAGTACTCGGGCAGACGCAGCATCACGTGAAGGTGGAATTCCCAGATCCGACTTCACACGCAATCGCGTATTCCAGTACGATCGGTGACTCCCAATGGAATATGAGGATATCTTCCCAAAAGCTCTAGCCACGTACCGGTAAAACGCCAACTCCGTGAGAACCCGAGATGGAATCAGGGGCGGCTTCAACGATACCATCACCGATCCCTCAATAGGGTGGATTCGAATGATCCTGTGCGCCGGTACTCCCGGTGCAAACAACGATAAAAGCATCACCCGGGGTTTGTGATAATAAATTTCCTCACGAAAATGAGCCTCGACTCGATGAGCATTCTCGAGTAGAATAGGCCCGGAGATCGTCGCTCGAAGTGAAGCAAGTCCGCCAAGTCGACCTCAGCAATGGTCTAGACCAGCGCTTCCCGATTTCTGCAGCGCGGGACCCTCCCCGAGGTTCTCGACTGTGCCCTCTGCGTTGATATTCCGAAAAAACAACAAGGAGTACAAGGAAGAGTTAGGTCTGATAAGTAAGGTCTTTTTGGGCAGGTCTGCGAATGTGGGAGCCTATTGATTCGGAGCTCGGGAAAAGAGTATAGCTCAGGTGGACTGATTATGGAGTTGGTCCTTACCTCAGGTTTCACTGTAGTCGTCGGCTGTGGACAACGGATATTTTGCTGTCTTCATCGGATGAGCCCTCTCAGTATAGAAATAATGGATTCTGACGCAGTAGGGTTGGTCGATATCCTCGCAAACCAAGTCGAATATACCTACTTCTCCAAAGGATCACAGGCTTCCTTATTATATTATGTATCATCGACCTTCGGGCCCATCCGGGAACCCCAGGTCTGGGGATGCCCAAGCCGAGCGTCGAGTTTTGACTTTCAAGTTCGAAACTAACCATTCCAGCGGAATATTGGGCTATCACCATCCCTTCCATGAGGTTCGGCTCTATGCGGGACTCGGTGCGAAAGTTGACCGCCGTGAACACTGTTAATTGCTACCCCCGTATTTCGGGATCTGGACCTAATCGAGGACTTTTGTTGGCAACCTTCCGAGCTCAACACCGACAGCCTCGTTCGTGTCGAGATGTCATCCGATGTCGTTGTCCACACTGAAAAACTCAATACCAATTGCTTGATAGGAGATCAGGCCCATTCGAGTCTCCTCGGGCAGCTGGCCGCTTGAGAGTCATGGAGGCATCGGCCTTAATCGAAGAATGCTCTGGAGGCACTTCCGAGGAGACCCGATCGCGCAAGTACCCGCTATGCCACGGTGACGAGTGTAAATCCGGTCGTTGCTCGACTCACACTGGAGTACAGTTGGAGCTTCGCCCTGTGATTTTTCCGATCCCGCCGGAGAGATCGTGAGAGGAGACCTCGTGGAATCCGCGTGTGCGATGAAGGCATTACGCTCCCCGAAATCGCTCGTGCTATTGTAGTACTATATCAATTGACAACTGCGACGTCTCGTGATCCGTCTCGTCAATGCTTTTCGGTAAGAAGCTTCTGTGCGACTGTGGGAGGGATTTCACGTCATGCCTTATTTCCGGATGACATCATGACCTCCAGGGTGACCCCATAAGGCGATCGAATCGGGAAATCAGGACTGGAGACAGCTGCCTTACGACCTCGCATGATGGCCTTCGACTCCGGGGACTACACTGTTGTACTATTATTGGTTGCTCGCAGTCGGTGAAGGCGGCTTTCTCACGAAATTTGCTGTCGAGTATAAGAGAAGGAAGACTCAGGAGGAAATCGGAGTGAACTGAGTCAGAGAGGTTTGTCGTAACCAGCCATGACGCTGGGGGATAAAAGTCCATCAATGTATCAATCTGCAGTTTCTGAGCGCTAATTCCACATGCAGGGGTGGAAGGGGAGCGGCTCCTTCCTCCCTGCCGTTGAGGGAAGTAGGGAACCGGTTCCCTCGAAGAGGTCTCCAATACGCCGTCTACTGGTCATCATGATCTGTGAGACCGCGATCTTCCCTTTCCCAAAAATCTTCGACTCGTCGATCAAGAATGACAGGCCTGGCAGCGATACATCATTTTCGGAAGCTCTCTGCGATGCATCGACTCAGGAATTTTCACGACGCGATATCGTTCGAGTCATTCTCGTCCGAAATCTCTCTATCTCACGCCGAATATTCCTAGGCTTCCGTTCTTGTGTGTGCATCGTGTCCGAAATCGCGTCAGATTGTCTTATCTAGTGAATAGATATGCTATCATATCACCATGAGCGTCGGACCTGATGTAGTATCGACCTTGACCGATTCGGCATGATTTGATGCTTCACGGAGACACCGAAGATTGGCATGGAACCCCGACACATCAGCGAATCAAGATCAAAGTAAGGAGAGCTGTCTCCGATCCGGGGATCATTCTCTTGATACATCGAGGAGCATCTCCTTCCTAGAGAACTTCATCTCAGGACTGCGCTCAGCGGAGATAGGCTCTTCGGGCGGCAGACTGCGTCTCCAGAGTCAGCGAGGCTATCGCGGAACCCGGCGGTTTGTCGCGGTCTCCCGATACGATCTTCCGTAGAGATAGAAGCCGCAGTTTTTGCGACGAATTCACCGCTCCGGCAAAACCCTCATTAGTTACACATCATAACCGGTGCGCGGGACGCTGCTAAGTTAACGGTACCGATAAAATATCATCGCATCGTTGCAGTACATTTTCGCCCGCGTCCTGAGCTGATAGAGCGCGTACAGGATTTCAGGACTTCAAGCAACAATCATGCAGAACGAGGGAAGGTGTTTAATCCGTGTTCAAGACTCGAATGGGTTCCAGAATCCTGGGCTGATGCCCCTGAGACGTATTCCATGTCGCTGCCCAGTCTCTTCTCAAAACTTCACCCCTGCCTCTCGGATGGAGATGGAATGCGATTCTGTGACTTTTCTTTTCCACACATCCCGTCCAACCAGCTCCCTGGAACCGGATCTGTTTCCAACATCGGAGTCTTGTGTGCCGAGGGATCCTCACATAGAGTCCAGTAGCACCTTGCTACAGCTTCACTCCGTCATGGAGCAGGCCCTGATTCGAAGGATCTCCATCCACAATGGGAAGGAATCTGACGCAATTCTTAGGTTAGCCTCGTCAACATTCGGCGTCCAATCATCGATGGGAGCCCCCGAGACAGACGCTGCGCTATGATATATTCACCTATCAGAGAATGATCCTGTCGCAATTCTAGAGACAACTCAAAAGAGCACGACCCGGGTAGGACACTCTGACAATTCGTCGGAGATCTTGAAGGTGGGTTTGGAGTCGAGATAGTTCACACGCTTCGTGATAATCGATTGCATGCGGTCCTCTTGTTAGTAGAGTTCCGATCTCGCAGGCTGGTCTGAACTCTAGAGTCGACGAAGCTCTGGCTGATAGAGCTCCTGCTTCACCGATCCCTGCGTCGATGATTCCCGGAAGGGAGCAGTTAGCCTCGTGGGGCGAATTACTCCGATGAGGAAGAGAGCCAGGGCCTTACTCAATTCCTCGATGAGCCTTCACCAAGTCCAGCGCTTGTCGCCCAAAGATCAGTTAACAAGAGAACTACTCATTCTCCCGATCGGGCCGTTCATGAGCCGTTCATCGAATACCGTGTCTCAAAAAAGGTATCTCTTTCATCCGAGACGGATCTGCTGTCAGATCGCTTGCTGTCAAGACATCCGTAGAACCATCCTCTCCTCTGAGATATCCCGCAAGCTCACCAACGCCGTCACCATTCCCTGATTCTCGTAAGTCCCTCTCCGAAAACAACACTGATGATTGAGATACTACAAGTAATTCCGCTACAAAAGCGCAGTCCGTTTTCAAGACTCTTGCTCACGACGACTTGTTGCCCCTCTGTGGTGGTGGAGAGAAAACGATCTCTGGACGCGCGTCTGCAGCCTGCCTGCCTGCCTTGCTCACAGTCTTGCTGGTTGGCTCGATTACCACCTCTGTCCCTCTCCGCCGCTCCATCGCGAGAGATTGCTCGCCTGGCTCAGTTCAGAACACACGACGTTTCGAACCGTTTCATTCTGTTCGTACACTCATCATGACCAGCACGACGACCGCCAGTTTCGTTCCCCAACCGGTGAAAGGCCCACCCGACGACCAGAATATTTTCCAGGCATTCGCGCGCCTGGTCACCAATATAGTTATGGTGTTTTACTTCATCCTCGAAGCCTTCGTCCTAAAGTTTGTGCCCTCAAAGTTACGGTTCAAGAACATCCAGGACGAAATTGTGCTCGTGACGGGAGCCGGATCCGGAATCGGGAGGCTAATGGCCACGAAATTCGCCGACTTAGGAGCTAAAGTTGTCTGCTGGGACATCAGCAAGGACGGAATGGAAGAAACGGTCAACGATATCAAAAGTAGGTTGATGATTCCTTCAATGACCAATTCTCTGACGCGTCCCTGATGATTCGATCCTCAAGTGCGTGCCAACCCTTTCGGAGTTGCCAACGATTCGACTTTCTCTGAAGCACTAATGATTGAACTATGGCGAATTTCTGAGGAGGATCGTCAATCTTCGATGCATCGCGGGAGTCCGAAGCTCGGATAATCACTGACGCACAGAATTTTTTTGGCTGAATATAATACGAATTGCGAAACCCTCCGGGGATCCCGTCACCAGAATCTTGGATCGCGCGAACGGAAGACAGAGCCGGACTTTCGACCAGTGTCGAATGATCCAAATGTCCAAGTCCAACTCGACTAGGGGCTTCGAAGAGATCGATCCCAACCTTCTCGCCGGGATATAGATACCGACACGATCTCTGTCGTTCCCAATGGTTATTCGCATGTCTCAAACTGCTGACAGAATCAAGACACAGTGCCTCGATTCCTCGATATTTAATTCCAGATAACGCTCATCTACTCGAGCGATGATTCCCCTCATCGAATCTGAAATCGATGATGCCGCGAGACTTCTCCGCGCAGAGATCGAGTGTCTAGAAAATTTGTAATCTATCTGAAAGAAACGCGTTTTCTCGCTTTCGAAGTCGGCGTCGAAACTGATCGGATTAGTCATGTACTCTATCAGTGGTTTCGCGATGAGACTCGATCGAGAGTCAATCGTTGCCGATTGAGTCCAGTCTCTCGACTGCCAGTCGAGCAAAGGGCGGGCCTCAGAGACGCTCAATTCCGATAACCGACAAGAGATTATCGCATGCCGGGCTCGCCGGCACTACGATACCGCGATCAATCGCTCGATAGCTGCCAGCTGGACTGACTGAGGCGAAACTTTCGGGGACTTTCGGGCCCGAATTCGGCTTAACTCCATTTTTTTGGGACTGTTTCCTCAGCTCCTTCCGGCGTAGACCGATTGTTGCGCATGCAACAATATCTAACTCCAGCGATTAACACGGTGGAATGTCGAGCTACGGGCTTGTCGATTTCCCGGTGGATCTGGTGCGAATGTATCTCCATCAAAATGATCAAACTCTGGACCTGACACCAGATCACACTCACTAGCGATCTCGCGCACTTTGCGACCGTGGCTTCTCGTCATCTTCGATGTAATTTGTATTATCGTAATGAGTAGAAGTTTTCTTCTGATGTCCAACTTTTCGCGCAGAAGATCAGGTTCACCAGAAATTTATCGGATTGGAGGAATCGACGCCTTCCTAATGCATGTGAATTATCGTGAAACACGTTGAGGCGGGGATAAATTTCGAGCAGCGAAAGTTAGGAACTAATTGCTGATGCCGATTCTTTCAGATAAGGGCGGTATCGCCTTCTCGTTCGTATGCAATGTCGCCGACAGACAAACAGTCTACGCAGTGGCTGACAAAGTTCGTGATGAAGTTGGTAAGGTGTCCATCATCGTTAATAACGCTGGAATCGTATATGGAAAACGATTGCTGGAGCTTCAAGACGAGCAAATCGAGAAGTCGTTCGCTGTCAACTGTCTGGCACATTATTGGGTGAGCCCCGAAGAGACCGATGAGAAACATTTCATCTCTCTTCTACTCTAGAGTTGAAGTTTCGTCGCTTTCGTAATTCGGGAAGTGTTCGATGTGGCGATGCCTCGCGGAAGCGGAGCTATGCCTGAGTATCTGTCACGAACGGAGTGGCTCTTCCTTATGATAACAGCCGTCAGATTCGCGCGCCGCGAAACGCTAAAAGCGACGGAATCCTGCAAGAACAATATCGACAGTTTTGTTACCGGAATTTACTTCCCACATCTCCTCTACGAATGTCTACGGATTTAAAATTTTCTGTTTAAGTCAAAAAAGCACGGCTCCCTAGTGTCGTATGCCGACGCATAATACGCTGTGGCCGACCAAAGTTTCCACTTCTGAGGAGTTTGTGAGTGTTTTTTTCTGCGGTATCAGGGAACGGAGTGATTCCTCAAGATGATGCATGCTGGGTCTTCGGAAGTGAGGAGCAGCAATGTAACATCCGCAGGGTGAAGACATCCGCACCGAAGCATGCCGGCGGCATGTCTGAGTTTTCTGCCGTAAGATCTGACGCTGTATTTCGCAAGACAACAAGATTCTTCCGCGCGCGAGCTCGAGGCAGAGAGCTCCGAATCCTCAGCTTAGATTTGTCGAAACAGCTGTTTCGATGCTTGAGTCATCGCTGTTCCAGGCTCAGACCTTGCCGAGGATCTGCTTGTGATCTCAGCTGTTCGATTGGAATCGCTCACGAATAGCGAATTGTTCCCAAGGACAATGAAGATACGAGCATCAAGAGGTTTGCGACGTCCCTCTCCGCAATCACGGTGTCCGCCAACAGAGAAAGATTCGGGTCTAGCGCGTCGCAGACAATTCGGATGGTACTCCCAGAACGACATTCTGACGATGAGTGGGTTCGGACGAAATAGTCCACGTCGCTCGGCAGGAGGTTCCAGGCCTGACGGCATCTTGTTTACCTTTCTTTTCGATTCTCGCTCGGATTGCTGGCATGCGACGCTGTAATATTCTCTGGATAGGTCTCGCATCGACTCTCGGTTCGAGAAGATTCAATCCTGCTTCGGGACGGGGTGCCGGGATTGGCGGCATAACGTTGTTTTGATCTCAACGCGATTCCTCTCAAGAATTCTCGATCATGCGCGGCTCCCGTCATCATCGGTTGACCCCAAGTAGAGGAGATGCTGCCGAAGGAGAGAACTCATTCAATTCTGCCAATTCTTGACGAGCGTGGCACTTGCTTCGAGATCATGCAGCAGAAAAGTCTGCTTGATCCGAATCGGGAGGATCGAGGACTTGGCTTCGAAGATGTACTAAAGTACTGAACTAAGTATCACGGCCTCTGATGGAGCAATCGTCTCTCGTGTACATCCCTAGTCAGGGGAATTCTCTCATGAACGAATATGCAAAAAAATTTTCTGAGCTGTGCTTAACTCATCTGTTGGAATCGAAATTGATTGAGACGGACGATCGTCTTGATATTCTCTATGAGCACGACTTCGCTTCACGCGATGGTCTGCGCAATTATTATTCGACGAAAATACGTCATCGCGCTACGTGTGTACGAGGTACCATCAGAAACTCGCGGTGCTCCCTGGATGACAAACAAGCTCGTCATGAGAAGCGCATCATTGCAGTGCGTTGAGACCCCGGTGAAGGACAGGACGACTCGGTCAATCAGGTTTCATTATTTTCGAACTTTTGCAGATCGTGAAAGCTTTCCTGCCCGACATGCAATCCTCGAACCATGGCCACATCGTGTCGATTGCCTCGCTTGCGGGACAAACGGGAGTCAATCGACTAACTGACTATTGCGGGACGAAGTTCGCAGCCGTCGGGTTCGCGGAATCACTAGCTCTGGAGCTCTACCAGGAAGGTAGGTTTGAATTGTCAAGATCTCGAGCGAGAAAGCTCAACTGATCGATTTCTCTGAGAGCTGAATGGCTGTACCTCCTCAGTAATTCTATTCATCCCCAGGCTACACCGGTATCCGATCCACCGTGGTGTGTCCGTACTTCATTGACACTGGAATGTTCCACGGGGTGAACGGAGGAGCTTTCGCTTTCCTATCGCCGGACTACGTCGCGAGTGAGGTGGTCAAGGGAGTACTTCTGAACAAGGACGTCGTAATCCTGCCGCCGCATCTGGTGCCACTCGTGGCTCTCAAACAGTGAGTAGAGCCAGAAAATATTTTTGCACCCAATGGATCTCCGGTGGGGGAGGGGCTCCTGGTTCTTATCGTTTGGGAGAACGGAGGTCATGGAGATTATGTATTCGCTCATTCAGCATCCTGTTGAGACGTCATGGGGATTCGCTTGTGGGGGCGGAACCCCGCTCGAGAGATCCAGAATGACTGTGATTGACTGCCGACGGCTCGGGACTTGATTTGTCTGGGATGAGAGGGGAAACTCTTGGCGAAACGCATAAACACAGAAGAAACAGAGTTACTAAAACATACGTACATCGCGATCAATTTTTCTGTGGTCATCACGCCATCACACTTCTCCGTTCCATTGGCATCATCGCATAGAGTTTATGAGCGAGATCATGGGACATTTTGAGTTCCTTCTCTGAGCTCACGGGGGAATCTTTGGTGCGGACTTCACGAACAGAAGATCCGTAGTCGACGTTTTTCCAATAAGATGGATCGTCTGGAGAAGTGGTCGACCGACCCTCACCAAAATTTATGGCTGTAATCCTGTTGCTCCGAAAAGTATGAGACAATCAGCGGTGGATCTATGGACGGCAATGATCCTTCCGCTGAATGATCCCATCTTCCCTTACTCTACAAGTTGGAGAAGCACGCGAAGCCCTGTAGGCCCTCCAATATAAATTATCCGACACTCCCATGGAAAATCCGCATGTCACTGCCGGAGTCAACGAGGCGACGCGACGTGTCGAGTTTGCGGTTCGACTACCAATGACTGCCTCTGTTGTTCCCTCGTATCGATATCCTTGAGATAGAGATTCCTCCCGTGGTCTTGTTCGCTGTACAAAGAATTCCGTAGCAAACCTTTTTTTCTCACGAGATGGGGAACGGGCCAAACAAGAGAACGCTTGCTTGAAGCCCGGGGACCTCTCTATCGTACAGAAGCGTCTGATGATAGCTGTCGAATGAATATGGATATTGTCGCACACTTCGGATCCGACATCGATATACCGCCTGTCTATGATTTTAAGCACGGAAATTTGTTGCAGTTGGTTCCCCGCGTCAGCGTTGGCGTTCTTCGCGAGAGAAACCGGTGTACTCCACTCTATGGATTCTTTCAATCCAGCCCTACGGAACAAGAAGCTCAATTAATTCAATTAAAGTCATCTTGTAGATAAGCTTGATTTCATCGGATATGAGCATATAGATTAGCGATTTCTGCTCGCTTTGACTCGAATCGAAGCTAGGTACCAGAAACGTCTTTGAGTTGTGAGAGGATAATAAAGTCGTAACTTGGGAAGATTAAGTCATCTTGTCTTCGACTAAGCTCGTCCGAATCCACGCATGCTCTCCGATTGAGGGCACATGTTCCCCGTTCCGCCGTGAGAAGGAGAAAGATCTAGTGCTACATCAGGGTCAAATACAAACAAGTTCATCGTCGTTCCGGATGGTTGTGAGGCTTCTCGCTCTCTATTTCGAGTTTCCCCTCGACCCTCTACCCGACGTTCCCCCGAGAGCCCGCCCACTCGTTAGGCTCTACCTCCTACCTCCTCTCAGGATACTTCCTCTTTAGGAGTACACGATGTCTGGCAGATATGTATGTGCGCTTTTGGCCGAATTATGTTGACACTCTAGGAAAAAGCTGTAGTCGAACTCGGAGAAATTCAAGTATGGAGAGCTTTTCCCAGAAGCGCTACCGCAAATGTTCCTCGCTACACGATCTCCGGAAGGGCACGATTTGAGCACATCTGGGTTCGAGAAGCTCGAAATTAGTGCCGTTCATGCAGCTTGACCCAAATCGCGGCAGGAGATCCTCAAGGCGGAGGGACCTCCTCTCGGGTCCAAACCTTTTTTTTTCAGGATATAGTAGCTCCCAAATAAGTGTTCTGTAGAATAAGTGCTTCGCCGTCGGTTGGGAGCGGAAGTATGAGTTTGCAGCGCCATTCCTGCGGCTCGGAAAATCACCTGGAAACTCCCCGTATCCCCTCATATCAGCGAGGCTTCGAGTTCCGACCTCGCACGGATGAGCCACGAATGCTCCCGAATTTTCGTTATTTCCTCCCTTCGAATGCTCGTCGAATTTAGGTTTGGTTCATGCCCCAAGCGTCTCATGGACGATTTTTCCCCCCAAGCATTAGGTTCGAGACTAATCTTTATCGGTGTTCCACGATTGAATACACGCATATCGAAGGGATTCAAGATGTATTGATGATATGGCCAAGGAAATGGCTCGAGATGAGTTTGCACAGATAAGCGCAGTCATGATCGTTGCCGGCGCGTAGATATTCCTCGTTCGGTTCGAGACACTCTATTGAATACATGAATACTCGGAATTGGCTTATTAATAAAGTTATGTTATCTAAGCGCCTTTCTGGCCATGAATCTTCATGTGACGATTCAGGTTACCCGATTGAGAGAAGCGCATGAAACAAATCCGACACTGATAGGGGCGTTCGCCACTGTGCGTTCGGAAATGTTTCGTTAGGGTGGAACTATCGGAGAAGCTCTTTTTACACAGATTGCACAGATAAGGTCGCTCACCGGAATGCGTTCGCATGTGAGTCGTGACTGAAGAACTTTGCGAGAACTTTCGATGACATATTGGACAAAGGAAGGGCTTTTCCCCTGAATGGATTCGCATGTGAGCCGTGAGATTCGCGGCCTGGGAGAAGCGCTTCAGACACTGGAGGCAAGCGTACGGTCTCTCGCCGGAATGAACCCGCAGATGCGTCTTCAATGTTGACGTGCGTGCGTAGTAACGGCCACAGATCGTGCAGCTGTTACTACACACACCGCTGCTGGCTGTGCAGATGTTGTCTGCAGTTGCAGTGGGATAATGGTTTTCCGGGGGAACGTCGTGCCGTTGGTGGGTCAAGAGCGAGGCTGGGTCGACGTGGAAATTTTCGGACGATGAGCATCCTTCCACAGGGTAAGGTACGTCGGAGCGCTCGAGCTGCTGCAAATCGAAGTATTCCTGGGTTTCGGGCACCAGACGAAACTCGTCGACACCGGGCCGGCTCTCCGCATGAAGGTGGTGGTAGTCCGCCGGGTGGAACACCCTCCCTGGGTCCTGCTCGTAGTGGTTGAACACGTATTCTTGGTAAGGGTCCGGGTAGAATTGTTGCTGCGGGAAATACGTCTGGTCCACACAGTCGAGCAACTGAAGGTCCCCTGAGTCGCTGCATACTCTGGAACGAGAGGAGCTTTGAGAAACCAAGGCACTAGATCACTCACGGAAGAATTCACAAGGATTCGGAAGCCGTACTCACTCGGACTTGAGCTCGTCCTGGACGGCTAGCGGACTCGAGTACTGTAATACCGCAGATTCTGCTGTATTCATTTTATTGCCGAGGAATCCAGACAAAGTCCGAAAGGAAACTGGCTATGGCTTCCCGCGATCTCTTCATTGGGAGTACGGTGGGCGGATCGAGGCGGAGTTAGGCTTCATTATGAGGCTCGACCTCGGGAAACTACGCCCAGACGATATATAATCGATTTTGGATAGCTTCTTCGAGATTTCGCTTTCGATTGAGAGGAGCGGCCCACGACCACCTCGAATGCGACAGGTTTCGTCTCTGACATCTTGTTCCCGGCATGTACATAGCAGCGCTATTGGATCGCGGAAGCGATAGTAGACAATTGCAGATCGACGGCGTGCAGTTTGCCGAGAGAAGCCTAGCTTCTCCGGATTCGTCGATGTTCCGAGTGAGGAATATTGAGTGTATCGCATTGGAGTCATCGAGGTGGAGCTCCATCGACTCCGGGACGGTGAAAAATCGTCAGGAGAGCTACTCGGAATCGGGGTCCCCGCTCAATGCGCGTCTTCGAGCCTTGTTCCATCCTCGGAGCCCTGGAAAAACTGAACTCCACGGCTTGCGATGTCTCTCGACGGCGTCTCTTCATCGGCGAGCTAGAATCCATGAGATTGCCGACATTGCTCTTTCCTATGACAGACTCCGAGCAAGAGGTGACTTTAGCAAAAAAGAGAATATGCTCGGTCATTTGTTTAATAATTGTGAACCCCTCGTGACTTCTTGTCTGCAGGCACGACACTCGCGATGAATATGCATGTATCGAGACCTCAGAAACTATGGATCTGGCGTTTGAATCCTTATCTCTAATATTTCTATATGTTTTGATCTCGGCAACGACTTGAAGTACTGAGGGACAGCTTCGAGATCAATATTTTCCACTTGTAAGCACTGCCGTTGACAACACTCCCGGAAATGCTTGTACGCAGGACATGACTCTTCTAAATTGTCTATCGTGAAATTGAAGCGTTTTTCTAGGGACAAGAAGAAAGCGACAGTAGTTTTGAGGAGGGATCTCTTGACGAAATTCAGAATATTATCGGTTATCTCATCGTCGTAAATTAAGTCACTGCCGAACAGAAAATCACAGTCAACAACTTCAGCGTCCTTCACATCTAGAACAAGGCACTCGAAGTTATCGCGCACCACGCCGCGGTTCTTCAAGAAATTCGTCTTCATTGCGTCAACGATTTCTGCTTTGTAATCCGAACAGACGATCTTCTTGGCAACCCGAGACGCAACCAGACCACAGAGACCCACACCGCCACCGATTTCCAGAAGAAGAGACTCTTTGAACTTTTCGTGCTCGTGAAGCAAGAAATCGGCCATTGCCAACGCAGCCGGCCAAACCTGGAGTCCCACATCGCTCAGAGCCGTGGCCATGTTATGTTCGATGAACAAAACTTCACGAGGCGGTTGTCTCCTTCTAGGCGGTTCCTGATCCTCACTGTCGCTGCTTTCCTCAGAGTTCCGCTCGATTCGAAGCGAAAGACCGGCTGGAACCTCGAATTCGAATCTCGACACCACATTGGTCGACGTAGAGCAGACTGGAAGTCCAATGTGAACTTCAGAGAGGACTGTTTCGTGTTCCTCCATATGTTCAGGGGTTCATATGGAAGACCGGAATGTGATAGGTGGACAGATGGCACCCAAGTTTGACACGAGTTCCTAAACACCGCTGACTCGCTCGCGCGCCGGAATCAGCTGTTCATCGTGTAAACACTTCTGGCGTTTCGATGTCGGTCCTCTGCGGAACTATCATGCGCGCGAACTTGATCCGGGTCTAGCTCCCAGAGCATTCGGGGAGTTCAGCATTTTCAGATTGGTGGAAGACTCAATTATTAATTAGGAGCTTGACCTCGACGATGATCTGATTTTGTAGAAGGATCAGCCATCAACACCGCAGCGTCTCGAGCGCGCGATACGCATCGGTCTATTGCGACACGCTCGGGATGCAGTCCCCAGTTCGATGGCGACTCGAGCGTCGAACCGATTCTCTGAGCAGAAATCTCAGACGCTCAATATTTCGTCCTTTTAGTCTGCTTGCGGTTCGAGGCTGATACATAATAATCAGAGCGAGATATCCACCTGGAATGGACTTGGTTGAATTGGTTGGTCTGACGCCCTGGCAAACTCCTTAGGGGTAGGATTTTGGCCACGGACGGAACAGCCTTTGGGAGATAAGACGATGCTATCGCGCTCGACCGCTATGTCAAGTGCCGGCACTCTTATCATTCCGTACGGGAAATTCTTCTGTGATTGAGTTCCGATCTACGAAACTCGACGAAAACGTACCCGGGCGATTGCGCAACGATAAAGGTGAATTTTCTTGGAACGGTCCCCGCGTAGTTCACTCATTCCCATCGGTCGGCCGCGGAGATTCGCTCGAGAGTCGTACAGTTTGGCCAGCTTAGTCGGATGAGTCTACACATAACAAGGTGTCCTTTGTTTAGATGTAGTTTGGAGAGAGAGCAGGCCAGCGATTAAAAGAGAACTAGTCTTTGAGGAGGAGCACCTGCACAACGAGGAGATGGGAGATGATCTCTTAATGCCCGTAGTGTGGATGTTTGCTTGGCTTCGGTTTGGGGGGTATGAGGGCGGAGAGTTTTTGCGAGAGATTCGCAGGTGGCTGATCGTTGCGATGGACAAACGAGTGAATCCGGTTTCGATACGAGTCTGATCGAGACACTTCAGAGCTGTACAAGAAGAAATCACTGATTGACGCATGAGCGCGCAGCATTGGATACATTGCCGATTCAGGAGCAATCTTCAGCTCCAGTGCCCGATTGCATCGGAAATAAAAATCCATGGATGATGGAGCTGACCCCGAAGACTCACGTCGAAATCTATCGAGCTTCCCGGCCCCGACAGAACTCTCATGGGTCGCCGACAGGTACTCCGAGAGCGGAGATGAGGACAATGTCTTCTGGGCGTCTTGGGGGCAGCGCTGGGAACCGGTCCTGATGAACTGCACGTGAATCACGATGCATGTTGTATTCCGCTCCGGAATAATTTCAAGCCCTGCCTGTCGGTGCGGAGACCCCAATCGAGCCACCGCTCTCGACTCCTTCTCCGCCTGCAACGCATCTGACAGCCGCCCTCCACTACGCACATGTGAAAACACCGATATTCCAGACGAGTCGGTATTCGACGGGTGGGCGAGAAGCGTTTCCCTCCGTGAAGTTGGAGTATCCGTTGTCCTCCGTGAATTCGCGGCAGCCCGCGAGCCCCACCCTCTTAGTTCCCTCGCACTCTGTAATCTTCACCAGAGATGAGAGATGTCTCCACTGCGGCGTGAAGCGTCGTGAGATTCATAACTAGATGGCAGATTTCCGTTTGCGAGAAATCGGGTTATACGTGTGAAAGCGGTCCAAAAATATAATAATCGAAACTCGCCTCCGGAAGCTAGCGATTCACGCTCGAAAGTATCCTCGTGAATCTGCTCAAGAGGATACTTTCCACAGAGAGAGAGAGCTCTCGTCCCAAATTATCATCGGAGGCTCACCCATGCATCTGGTCGCTGGTGGGATGCTCTGGCGAGGAAGCTTCTTCCTAGGTAAGTCTACTGGATTTATCAAAACGTATTCTTCGGAGCAGGGGCGGATCCAGCTTCTTTCTTGGGGAGGGGGCAAGTAATATTTTCAGGGGGAGAAGAGCCGCAAATGATGACGCGCCACCTCACGGCCCATGCTTTTGAGTAGGGATCGAGGATTCTTGGGCGGAGGGCATGGCTTCCTCATCGATGGATCAGATCGCTGTCCATGGGCATCCTCCAGCCCATGGGTGAGGGAGCTTTTTGAGACGGTGATTCTTCATGATTTCTGTGCTCTCCCCGGGATGAGCCCCGTGGTCTCAGATAGTATGCTTCTCTCCAGACAGGACTTGGTAGACCTAGGTTTGGATTTGATTGACCGGAAAGCCGCAGAATACCAGCAGACTCGTGTGAACGGATTCAGGCATTCATTTAATCAAACCATACCAATAGTGGCAGCGGATGACATCCATCGGATCGGATAATACGTGGAGGACATGCCCGCGCATTCCTCGATCAGGGAACCTCAAGTACGCATCGGCAGAGGGGATAACTCACTGGGGAGACTTGTGTAAACAGTGTCCCGACGAAACATTTCTCCGAGGTGGGAGCTGCTGAGAATGATCGGGGAGAAGGTTTTGCTCGATTCGTGGAGAATCACCGTAGAATCCCTCGGCCAAATGAACGAATTTCCTCGATTCAGCAGCCCTCGCGCTGAACCTCGGTGAGAAACCAAGCTTCTCGTCCTTCGTGACCTCGGAAAATGGTCGCTGTCTGCCGTATATGGCGGCACTCCGACCTCAAAGCTACTCAAAGGTGGCACCGGGAAGGCTCCGGTTTAGTGGGGAACCCTGAACATCTCCCTGGAACTATCTGTAATCTGATGTGATTCAGTCACCAGAGTCCTGCACTCGACGATCTGCCTTGCAGAGACGAGACAATTGTTCCACAGATCGAGGCATTTTATTCGCATCGACGGTAAGAATGTTTGTACATCTCGATACCGGTTTTTACATGTTTACAACTATATACGCAGAAAATCTCCTACATGAGTCACAAGAACCTCTCAACGGGCTCCGTCAGATTCCACCAAATCATCCATAGTCACAATCTCAATTCGGATTCCCATGGTCCCGTGTGCATCTGTCTTTTTTCAAGCCAAATAGTAAGAACGAAGAGCGAGAATCGACCGGTCTTCTGTCGTAGATCGAATATTCCACTCAAGCCTATCGAATCAATCAGTTTGGATCCCTGAAGTACATATTTTTCAATTCTGAAAATTCACTCACTGCAAGCACTCTCGCGTCAAGTCATTTGTGCAGTTTCCTTGGTGCGTACATCAATTCCAATGTCAGCATATCGGGCCTCCCGATGAATGTCTTGTGAGAACATCGTCCGAAATCCATCCAGCACGATCTGCTAGCCCGCGACCCTTCCCCTCCGAAATCCGTGCGTGCTTCAATGTCACAATGTCTCGCTTATCGATGACAAAATCCGAATATTTTGGCCAACTCCGTAGTTTGGGGTTACTGTGTGCAAAGAGCGACTCTCTGGTCGAACAATGGCCGAAATCGCCCCCGAGACACGGCCGACTCATTATCGTGGGTCATACTCCGTGGCAAAGTCAATTTAACTTACATTGTTTGAAAAAGAGCTAAATCATTTGTCCAAGAAGCTTTCGTATTCTAACTTATCGTGCATTTCTTGTCGTGTCTAAGCGTAGGTATGGTCTCTAGGAGATTGTGAGGGCTACTGGATCTTCGCCCTTTTTTCGAATGAAGATTCAAACAACATTTGTGCTGCTTGTGTGCACAGCAATTGACCACCGATGAAAGGTAAGGATTAAGCGAGTACGACTTCAGGTTTGATTTAACACTCGTCGGAAGCGGCAATCGCTCGATTGAGTATGACGTGGTCCGCTGTACGATCGTGCGGCAACACAGTTCTTGAAGACTCAGCACTGAAAACAAGGTTCTGGGTCAGTTTCGAAGTCTGCTGCCAGGTAGGGCGATTCTAGGGGGAAAATGGGGTCCCAATGATGGGGATGCTCTTCGGAAGCGGAGCGGAGACTCTGCTTACCTCGACTCTCGTGCCATGAGTGCAAGCGAATCCTGTTCAGAACTTGACGGCTGAGGTCCACAAAGGTTTCAGTGATGTTGTAATCCGCGAGTGAACTCACTTCGAGGTAAGACATGCGGTGTTTCGCGGCGTATTGCGCAGCAGCGTTCTTCGGTACCTGCGTATGTGAGGGTAGAAGATTTCGGAAAGACTATGAGAAGACGAACTCGAAATCTCAAACCTTTGGCGATCGGAAAAATCGTTTTGGGCATAGAACTCGGCCAATGCTCACCTCTCGTCTGAATTCGAGGTGAAGTCGATTACCGACGAGTACTCTAGGTACACCAGACGCGTACTCGTCAACTTCTTTGAGCCACTTGCCGATGGACTCGAAAGACCATCTATTGGTGATGTCGAACACGAGAATTATCCCGTCAGCACCCCGGGAATAACTTTGGATTATAGTCGAGAACCGACCCTGGCCCGACGTGTCCCTGAGAAGATGCAGAGCCATCAATACCACCCACGGAGCTGTATTACTGTTATAGTCATATGCGAAAGTTACGCATTGGGAGTCATGTCCCCTTTGATCGGTCTCGCTCGCTCACCATAGCTGCAGCTTGACTTGCTTGCCGTCGAGCAGGATGAGGGCTGTTTTGAATTCGACTTCTTTTTGGTTAACGAGCGGTAAACGATGATTCTGAAACTTCTCTAGAATTTCGTTCTTCCCCACGTCTGAATCGCCCACCAGGAGGAACCTCAGGGAATGATAGTAGAACGGCGAACCGCAATCGGCCTGACGTCCTGCGGTATCGAGATCTTGACTGAGAGGAGCCGAAGCTGAAGCGGTCGAAAGCAGAGCGTCATCGGAGGCAGACCTCAGCAACGGTGGCGTTGCCGCATTGTGACACAATTGTGATCCAGTTGCGAGGCCCAGCTGACGTTGGGCCTCGTTGAAACTTTCCGCCGAGAACAAAGAGGGCTGCAAGTAAATATTAAACGATTCATTCCTCCACTGCAACGGTCTTCAACTCTCCGGGAATTCACGGCGGCCTAGCGTTTCTGCTCGGCGCGACTCCCTCAGAAAACACTCGATTCGCTCTCGGCCCATCGCTCTCGAGGAAAAAACCATTCGGACTCGAGCTTTCTCACAAGGGCAGAAATTTCGGCTTCGATTCGAGTTTTCGATCCATCTGCCATTGCTGTTCTGAAATCCACGGCCGTCCGACGATTCACGCTCATGAGGCGCAAGTGGTGATGCAACGCCGCGATGCACCGTTACCAAGCGAGCCGTCGTTGAGCCGTCGACGCATCAGAATAAGCAATGGGTGCATTCCTAAGCGCTTCTCACCTGGTGCGGATGTGCAAGTTGAGCTCTCGAAGAAGAGGGAACATTCTCGAGGCGAACTTGAGACGTTTGGCAGCAGTACTGTTGACCAGCCCCGTCCGAAGGGTTTTCCGACGGGTTGTCCATATCAAACGATAAGCATCTGGAAGTAGATCACACGCGTTTTCACTCGCTCAGAGCATCCTATTACGATTCTGGAGCTCTAGACCATGGAACACGATATTCCCCTCGAGGAGCAAACAGAGACACCCGTGGAAGGGACCACTAAACTTCACTACCGGACTGAATCTGCAGCCAAGCAAGCTTCCGAAACTCGCGAATGCGACACAAGCCGACATGTCTCGATAGATAGGTTCCGGTGTAGGAAGTCTTCATGCGTTCGCGACTTTAGCAGCACTAGATCTGCGATAAAGAGCTCTTGCGACTTAAATTGGCACCGACCGATCTAACGGGAACTTGTGGATAAAGAAGCTGAATGTTCTGGGAGGCAGTCAGCCAAATCTCTCAGGTGTCGGAGCACCGGAGTTTTCCAACTCGGCAATAGTTTCCCGAATCAGCAATCTTCGGGGGATCGAGATACGCGGGAAATTCCTCACCTCTCCTAACGAAGGGTTACCCGACCCGTGACGCTTTTCAGATTTTCAGCTTCGAGCTGCAATCGGACCCGGAGATCCAGATCGTTTCGAACGGTCGCAGACTAGCGGGGAGTGCGGACCCCGAAGCTCAAACACGATTATCCTCACGAAAAACACGTCCACAGAACTGTACACCGTTGTAGCAATTCGTCCGGGGGTTTTCGCCGCTGATGCTACTGCTCAGCGAACTGGAAACTGCGGCTCAACACCGCCATGTTTTCTTGAATTCCGTTCCTCGGTTCCGCCTTCTGCTTTGACGGAATATAAGTGGTCGCCTTCGTCGCTGCTGCTGTGGGTAAGGCTGCAGCAGCAGCCATCGGGAATATTGTAGACGGTCGGTCGGGCGGGCAGCGGAATCGTGAGCGAGTGTGTGGGTATTGCCACTGCACCGCGATTTTTTCTCCTCTTTCACCGCACTGTTCTGTTGCTCGTGGTGCCGCCGCAGAAGTACCACCACCAACACACACACACGGGACACGCTTGTCTAGAGAGCTGCTGCTCTGCTACACAGAGCGCCGCGGCTGCTGATGTTTACATCCTCGCTTCCCCCTCACCCAAATTCTCGATACGCATTCCTTCCAGAAAGCGTCTGCTAACCTTTGAGATCGGCGCCAAATCGCTCCGACCTGAATCCGGTCGAGATTCGAGATATCAAGATGAACTCTCAGGTGGCCCTCCTTTAAGACGTCAAAAACTTCAACAACACAGGCGAACGTCGCGTGTCCTCTTGAAGCCCATCATGAATTTTTTCCAGGTCGCGGATCGACCGACGAGGATGCTGTCAGTTTCGGCAAAGGAGCAACCATAGATCCAACAGAAATCCAACACCGTCGAGGATTCGCGAGTACGAGCCATCGATATGGGAATTTTAGTCCGACGGGCCTCATTGTTGGATGTGGAGCTCCCGCTCAGATTTAAGCTCCGGTAGTCCCTCGTGGAGAGGAATTGGCTGAAAATTCATAGACACTAGTATGTGATGTCGCGGAACCCTCAGGAAACAGGCGGAGTGATCCGCGGTTTTCTGACGTCAAGTCACGTAATACTACCGTTTCACGTATAAGTCCAGAGGAATTTTCGAGAGTTCAGATTGGCTCAGCGTCTAGTCTGGCCTGTGCTCTGGTCCTTCGTCGGACATAAGGTTTTCGTCGACACCTAGTCCATGCGCGGCGGTCCCGGGACTGATCTCGCGGACGGTGGAGACAAAACCGATAAAGGAGTAAGAATTCCTCCACCAACAGTTCAAATATACTGCCGGAGCTCTTAAAAAATATCACAGAAGGCTACGGACTGTACACCTGCACACTGTACACTACGCTGCACCTTGTCTTCAAGCTCTATAGCGGGCTAGGCAGTTAGGATTTTTTCAGTCTTCACCAATCGTTGCTTCGGTCTAAACATCTATAGGCGTGGTTCAAGCGATCTCCTGCTTGACAACGACCCGGAGAGTATCATCTTGCGCTGATCTGTCCTCCAGGCCATCAAGTATAGGAGATGAATAATGTTCTTCTTCCAAGGAACGGGTATTGCCCTTCGTCTTTAGTCACCTCCGAGGAATTCCCTCCAACTAGAATGGGCCCATTCAATGGGAGGTTCCTGCTTATTTTTCAATCTTAACCCCGAACCGATGACTATTCTTGATGCAACTCCACTGTGATCTCATTGCGGTCTCGGGAAACCTTTTGTGGGACGCATACGCCCGGAGCGGGATCATAGCGAAATCTACACATATCTTATAGGCTCAGTATTCCTGTCCCAACTGCTCCTCACAAGGTCAGAATTACCTCTGTTGAATTCGGTAAGTCAGGATGCTCCGAGACGGACGTCTCAAAATGTTCATTCATTCCTAATTGAAGCAACGCTCGAAGGCTCGGAGGCTCAAAGAATTCGTTCGCTGTCCCCAAGAAGAGATGATGCTACCCCTACAGGAAAGAGGAGAGACATTGCTGCGGAAAAAAGAGTCCGATTGAAACAGTACTCCCGTAGACTCATCCATTCCTTCACGTCTACCTCACGATCGCTTGCCGATCAAGGTGTCAGGAATCGGCGTCGATCGCCATCCTGCGATTTTCCTATCAGACAACGAATACCGAAGGCTGGTAAGGATTCACCCGCAAAAAGAACTCACTCAGTGAGAGAGTGCAGTGGAGAGAGGTAATCGATCTCTCCGAAACCATCATGTCCCCAAAACTTCCGAATTGGTCACGAAGCAGGTATTTCCGATCATATGGTTCAACGCTCTACTCTACTATATCGCGGGAATTGTGTTCGGAAACTCGATCAGCACGAACGAGGCTTTCCCAATCATGAGACATTCCCCGAGATGAAATGACAATAGATTTTTGAAGAAGAAATCATGATCTCGTTGAGGGTCAAGAAGATTACCTAGTCTTGACCTGAGCAGTATGAACCAAGTTGCCCTCGGTCATTCATCGGAAAGAAATACGGATTTTTCCCCGAAAAGCGGAAGTCTCCGTGCGCAGAACGAGACCGCACCCACGTACATAGTCCGGGGCCACCAGAGAGAGGCTGATACGAGAAAAGACGGCAAGGTGCTGCACAAATCTCGGCTGATCTCGGTCGCATTGGGAGACTAGCTCGGGGTCCTCAGCGGCCGGATCGAGCGCTTACACTCTTCTTTTTAGGAGCGATTCGTTGCAAGGGCGGGGAACCACCGTCCCCATCAAGGGCGCAAATCGGCAAGAACTAGAATCTAGACGGAGCGAATGCTCGGGATGCCCATCAGCGGAATGAACAGATACGGCAGGTGCGTTGAATCTTATTGATTCGAGAGCGTCTCCATGGGCATAGACGCATAAGAGGACTCAACGTCGATATCCGAAGGATTTTCCGTTCCGTCGACGAACATTGCAAGTTGAGTCAAGTCCCCATCAAAAGCTCCACGTCCGCCGCATCGGATGTCGTCGAATCTCTTTCTGGTCCAGAGGAACTGCTCAGAATCCAATATAACCCTTAGCGTGATGAATACCAAGAGTCCATGTGATTGAATTCTGACACCATGAACGATATGTGCGTGCCATCCCGGACTCCGAGCCGTTCCTCATGTCTGATTCCAGCGGAACGATGTTCTCATCATCGACATCGTCACCCTTATTATCGCTGCGGTCCGATCCACCGGCCGCTGACGGTCTGCGAATGCCATAAAATCTGACGCGTTTCTCCGCTGCGACCGCAGGATGACGAATCCCCGCAGAACCACGAATACCCGATTAGGCATCTGCTCTTAGCTATAAAGAGATCGTCCCAGGCTCCTGGAGTTGACTCCGCTCTGAGCTCTGGGCGATTTTGAAGATTCTCGTCTGTTGGTCCCCAGTTTCAGAACCTTCCGCGCTCGTGGGCCCTTCAGCGCTCTTGGTGGGATCCGAGATCATCGTCATCATTCCCACGGATCGGTTGTCGCCACCATCCCTTGGTGACTCCCTCGTTTTCCTCCTCTGGGAGAACTCTTCTCGTAAATCTCTCCGTGCGCCCGCCCGTCCGTCGCGGGTCTGTCAGATCGCTGCTGCGCTACCGCCGCCCCGCCTGTGACATAGCAGACGACGGCCGGGATCGCTCCGCCGTCGTTACCGTTTACCGCGCTAGCCGCCGCCGTCGCTAGCGTTCACGCAGCACACAGAGGCTGCTGCCGCTGCTGCTGTCAGAAAGAGAGTCGCCCGTCACGGCGCTTCTTCCAGCGGCGGCCGCCGCCGTCGATCTCGCGACAGAGTAGCGCGTTCATGACTCCGTCTTGAGACGGACAGTCGAACGGCGCGGCGACAATCCACGCAGGCAGCAGCAGGCTCGACCAGACGACGCGCCGGCCGCTCTCACAACGACGACGAAAAAGTGGTGGTGAAGTGCAGCAGCAGCCAGGCAACAACAACAACTGCCGCCGCAACCCTAGAAGCAGCAGCAGCAGCCGCTGCCGCCGCCGCCGCCGCAGCAGGCATAGCCACCGCAGCCGAAGCAGCCGCCGCAGTAGTGATTGAAGTTTCGTCGAAGTGAGCTGTCTGTGTGCCGAGCGAGCAAGCCACGGCTGCTGAAGGTGGTGTTGAAAACAATTGGTTGGTAGAGAAACTATCTACTGACCGACGAATACGATAACGACGACGACGAAAGCGGCGACCGAAACAACGTCGTCGAGCAGCATCATGGGGGACGCGGCCAGAGTCAACCTCAACTCGCCGGTTTTCAAATTTCTCGTCGCCAGCAAGAACGACCGGTAAGTCAACGAACTCCTGCTGGATTGAAGACCGGCCTGCTGGAATGCGGACCGCTCGCCTGAGCCGCTTCTTTGGCAGGCACCGGCCCCGAAACTAAGGACAATCGGAGCGTGTATTATCGAGATTTTCGTAGTTTTCGCACATCGGTATTTCTCGCTCGGCTTGCTCCGTCGTGGCCTGTCCGCCTGCCGAAGACCACCGGTGGCCATCGTTGCTTGTCAAACCGATGCCGGCGGAGTCCGCGTGCGACGCGACGTGGCCTGCGGATGCCTTAATATTCTCCGGGAGGAGAGTTTCCTACATTGAGAACGATGATAATAATAATTCTCGTCTGAATTCGTGGGGATCCTCGTGATCACTCGTGATCCGAAAAAAATGGGAGGGCATCCACCTGTCATCGTCAGGTTTCGATGAAAGTGTCGTGTAATGATTTGGTGAATTGGAAGGAAGCGAGCTCTCTCGTCTTGGACTCTCGAGAGATGACAAATCTCACGAGCGGTAAGCTTTTTGAGCAGGTCCTCTGTTTCACTCAGCCAAAAACTTTCCTGCGGATTTTACCGGAGAAAGCGTTCGGATCAGCTCGTTCAATTCACGAAGTATCGTAGGCCGGAATAGGCACTTTCTTGAGAGTCTTGGCGTGCACGCAGAACGAGCTCGAGACGGACTGCGGTGGAAAATTTATTGTTCCGCGCCGAAGTTGCGGGACACATGTTTCGAAGTAGTGATCGACTCCTGCTCGGGATCGATCAGTGTGAGTTGCGACCGGAGGTCGAGTGTGAGTTGCGAAACCCAGGACACGGTTCCGTTCAAATGACGGAGGCACTAAGAATCGAGCGATCTCGACGAACCCATAGCTTTCCTGACAGCTAGATCCGATAAACTGGTCTGAGGTATTGTCGAGGATCCATTTCGGCGCAGTGCAACTGACTCCGTGTGTGGTTTCTGTGCGTCTAAGCTTTTCGCCGTTTAAAAGTGTCTAAAAGTGTTGCCGCATAGTTTTCCGTCCAACGAATATTACCTAAAGAAATTCTACGGCACTCATAGCGTATCGTGGTCTTGGTCGTCGCCATAATGTGTGAGCTGACCGACCGGCCGGCCGAGCGACCGTTGCCGCTAAGATTCCTCCTGCTGCTGCTGCTGCTGCTGCTGCTGCTGCTGCTATGAGCTGCATGTGTGCCGTGAGTGTTTCTTCTCGTGGAAAACAGTGAACTCTTTGAAGGGGCATTCTGGCGTTTGAAATTTCTGTCGTTATAACAAAGCCAACAGCCAAGCTTCGGCTAGGGCGAAATCGTGAGCGCCGTCCTTGCAACGGTCGGGCCCTCAATTTAGCCGATCTCCAAGCCTGACTCGAGCGTGGCTCACTCAGACATGATGTTATGCATGGTTCACGAGAGTGGCTCGCTTGAATTCTCCACTTTTTTTTGTACGGTATAGGAGACCGGCGAGATAGGAGTCCCATCGCGGTCAGGAGTTCCCCTCCGCATTCCTCCCTACCCCGCACCATTCAGAGACGGAAAGCAGCGATTTGTATGGTGTACGGTGTATATGAATTGAGTCATACCAAGCCAAACAGGCAACGAAGCGCGAAAACTACTCAGGATCGTGTTGTGCGACGGGCTTGATTGAAGGAGACGCAAGGTTCCGAGCTGCCAGGGCTTCGAAAAAACGATCGGTTCGAGAACAACATGCGGCTCCCTGTGCGACATATTTGCGAGCACAATCGGTAGCTTGATTTTGCGTATATTCATTGCTATCGACGGCCAGGAATGTCCTCGAAACGCCTATTTTGTTTCATGGACAAATGCTGCGACCAGGAGGTGGATTTGATCTCCGAACGACAAGTCTTGGGAATGTCTGTCCTTCGACATCGAGTCGGAGGATCCTCTGCGAGTCATTTGCTCAGCGATTAGACGAACATTCGACATTGCACTGACGTCATAACCGCGGCAGTGGTTCTCCGAGCTCATGTAAACATTCAGTTGCAGTTTCATTTTTTTTAACCGACCGTCGGAGAATAGGTCTTGAATAAGCAAACAAAGTGGGAACGTGCAAGTTCACGGTTGGGATTTCGAAGCTGCGCTCTGGAATGCCTTATGTGCTACCTTTGTCAAAGCTACCTTGGTCGGAAACGCGGACACATCCGAAGCTCTTCCGATAGATCTGCGCGGCACACAGCTGTTGTAGGGTTGCTAGGCAGAACAAGCAATTACCGCAGGGAAATACACGGCACTAAAACCACGACATGGTTTGTTTTTCGCTTGGCTCATCCGCAAACTCGTTCCCGAAGTACCCTCGACCGAGATTCAGCATTTTCCCGGGTTGCTTCTAACCTATGGGTATTTTATTCTTGCATGATGAGATTCAAGTCCTGGGGAGCGCGGCGGTGTCGATCATCCGGGGCCTTGGTTTTCAGGACAATGATTCCCAGAGCGCATGTTTTCCGCATTCAAGACCGTCGGGATGGAGTATCTAATGGGTCACGCTTCCTTTCAAGGTATGATCCTGCATTGCAAGCAGAATGGACCGCGAGGAAACTCGTCTGGGTCCCGCACGACTCACAAGGATTCTGCGCGGCGTCGATTCGAGGGGAACGCGGCGACGAGCTCGAAGTGGAATTGGTTGAGACCGCGAAAAAAATGGTCGTCAGTCGGGACGACATCCAGAAAATGAATCCCCCGAACTTCGACAGAGTTGACGACATGGCCGACTTGACATGTCTCAACGAAGCCTGTGTGCTCCACAACATCAAAGAGAGATACTACTCAGGACTAATCTACGTGAGTACCCTCTACCGGAAACGGAGATACCCAGGCACCGCCTGGATTTAGGCTCTCCCTTCGCTTCGAAAGCGAGATAGCTTCCTGCTGCCGATGCCCTTAGGGCGTGGGATTGATTTGACTGTGACTAAGGATGCCCTGCACTGCAGACTCTTCTCAGTTTGATCCTTTTGTCCAGTCTGCAATCTAGAAAATCGCTACCTTATTCCTTCCGACCCGATTCTATGAGCTCATTCTGAGCTGTTGAGCTCATCTTGTCGAACTGAAAGCCTGATTGCGCAAATTACCTTGACCTCGAACTCTAGACTCGAATCGCGTGCTAACTTTGGAGTCCCTTAGATCCCGGCAGCAGGCTCTCTCGGCCCGTCCGATCATTGCAGACCATGGTCAGTCTAACGGTTGCGGAAATCTTGTGGAGAATTCTCTCGGCTTGGAATTCTGCACTAACCAGCATAGGTTGTTCACTTGTGAGAATTCCCTGTCCGAAGACGGTCCCGCTTTGAGTCCTCGTGAGAAGATATTTTTCTTTGTCTCAGAATTTCTCTTCTTTTTCACCCTGTAATTGCTGAAGACTCATTACTGGACGGAAGAAATCGTTTCATTTGCATCGCGAGCTTCATCGGCTCGCTCAAAGCCTCAGCCCGGGGAATCCAGCACTGAAAGCTCTTGCTGCGGTGTCTTACAGTTTTTCGGCTCCCGGAGTAGGCGATTATTGCCCTACCTCTCCGAGAAACGTCTCCAGGAAGCCTCATTGGAAACTCCCTCATGGATCAGAAACGGTCCCGACCGCGATCCTTTCTGATCAGTCACCTTTCACTGAACCGGAAAAAATCATTCTGTCCCCGTGGGGTGTCCCTTGGGAGAATCCCGCGAATGTCAAGTGACTCAGTCGGATCCGCCGTGCACAAGTCAGTGTCTATAAATTCTATCCAAGGGCGAACACCGAAAAAAGAGCTCGACTTGTTCAGCACACTGTAGACACAGTTTTCCAATTATTTGGACGGAAATCGATTTGTACCTCTCCGTCTTCTCCGGCGCGTTCGAGTCGCGCGGGAATTCATTTGTGCTCTTGATACAGCACAGTCATTCGAGAAGAAGAAGCAAGCCCCACCCATGAACATTGGCTCGTCGATGGCTTGTCTGTCCATCCGTCGCCGCCGTTGAGAATGACGAGAGTCGTCGTCTTCGACGGCGGTGGCGGCGGCAACGGCTTTCGTTCCGAAGTCCCTGAAAACATCTGCATTCTGTAAGAGGTCGATTCGCCCGATGGTACTGTTCTGTATAATATTATGCTCCTCCATGCCTCAGTAGACTCGTCTGATTTGAGAGGAAGCGGTGTTTTCGGCACTCTCTGTTTAGCTTCTACCGCGGTTACCGTCGCAGCTACTTTTGGTGCTCTCACCGTCGGTCTTAAGATCGCTGACCAACTCGAACTCGATGAGAACTCGAGACAATCAACTACGTTCGGAGCGTTGAGCATCATCTTGAAGAACTTGATCGGGGACTTGGCGAAAGCGTTCGATTCGCGCGAGCCCTGCTGAGCGTGGTGTCATCCGTCATTTCGACTTGACTCCGGGAGAAGGTTCTTGAACGTACGACGTTAGCGTTCGAATCGCCGGTCGACGCGAGAGCTGTCATGGAGCCGACGGAGCATCGAATGTAGCTGATCGGGATCGATGCTCATCCAGTCCGCACTGTAGATGAGAAGTGTTTCTCGTATTTCCTTTTTAGTTTAGCACCAGGCTCTGGCACCGGAATCCTTCCTGGTTCTCTTTTTCGATATGACCGAGGTTTTGGCACGTTCTTTTCTGTTATGACATCCGCTGATCCGTGGATATTCGCGCGATGAACATTGATGTTCGCGCCACCCTTAGCAGACAAAACTTTGCCGCATCCTGGGGCAATTGACGTCGAATCGGGAACGCCTGGGTTTTCCAAGCGTCCTCTCTGACGCAACTCTCGCCCGTGAAGCGTGCCTAAGCGAGAGTCCTTCCCCGCTCCACGAAGTCGATCATTGCGGACTCTGTGCGCCTCCTCGTCTCTGACCGTCCCCGGATCCTGCGATCCGCCTCGTAAAAATGTTCCCGTTCTCTGCCGGAGAGAGCGAACGAAGTCTTGCGGTCAAATCCAAACGGGGTTCGGTCTCGCGTCGATATCGTACTATCGCGAAAGTACAATTTGGTTGGAGCGAGCGTCGGCGTTCTATAAAGTTGATAACGACGTGAACACATTTTGATGTCCAAAGTGGGAGCTCGTTCGGGAGCGTGACGACGACACTGGACATAGTATTCCGGCCCGCCGGGCGCTGAACAGAAGTATAGCTGCTCGGGTCGGTCTCTTGGTTGTCATGTTATGCTTGCTCGGATGCTGCAGAACTCCCAGGCGCTTGGCTTACCGGCGACTGGCTGGCTGGTCGACCGACCGACCGGCGGCGGTGCGCGCGCGAAACCTTGACAGCTCCACTCTGGTTGAACCGTGACTCAACGCTGGAATCCCGATAACGTCCGAAGTGCTCGCAGGATGGAGTCAGAATGTGTGTCGGCTGCTGCCGCTGCCGAAAAAGCCACCGCCGAAGCCGCCGGCAATGACTCACTGAGAAAACGGCCCCTTTCTCGATGCCAGGACGTACGAACGGACATGCAAATAGATTCTCGAAGAGAAAGCCAAATAATGTCGATCTTCGGCGCCCGCGCGGAATTCGCGCTCTCTAATGATCACTCTTCCGATTGTGATGATCGAAACGACGACTCCGACTTTTCGTTGGTGCTACTTTTGATAGGAATACTGGAAGAACACCTTCCCTATGGAGGAGCGCACCTTCTGCTGCTTTTGCTCCGAACCGACCTGCGACGTTGGAGGCTTTCGCGTAGAAATCGCAGGAAATCGACTGATTTACATTTCGGGACTGACACTATCGCTCGACGATTGGTACCTACTTCCCTAGAGGGTTCGCACCGTTTTGTAATGAGTCGTAATGCAGCTTCATTACGAGCGCGGAGAAGCTTCTGGAGAGAAGCTTCTTCCTGCACGGCGTGTCGTCCATCTTGATTCCTCGACTTCGGAGGCAAGAGAAAAAAAAACGCGGCGATAATCGGTGTGCCTCAAGCTGGCTCAAAGATCGGCGGAAGACAACGTAACACGCTGACTGCCTATGTTTAGCGAAACGAGATTTCACAAATGCGAGAGGACCCCTGAGGTCGACGAAGATCGCACTGATTCACTTCTGCTGCTGCTGCTGCTTTCTCTAGCCACACAGCCTTCTCCCTTACCTCGGTCGGCCGCTCTTCGAGCTCGCGCTCTTGGGTCATGCCGCTTACCGAGCAGCCAAGCGATCGACCGACCGAGCGAGCAATCAGCCAACAATCCGTGTTCCGCTCCGAGCGGGATTAACCCACCTCACCGTGATCCACAGAATAGGAGAACCGGTCACCGAAGAAATGTCGCGCAGTGAATTCGTCTAAATTGATACCTTTCCGACTAACAGCGAGTTTTACAGTGATTTGCGGAATATAAAGGAGAGAATTTGGTTTTTAAACAACGATGAGGAGAACGCTATCCGTGGCGTCAAGGCAAGACTCCCAGTCAGTCGAAGGATGATTCAGCGATCGTTTTCCGTTGACTTAAACTCAGTCTCGAGATCCAGTCTATGAATCACTACACACTTGTGAGCTCCTGGCTGAATGATGGAATTTGATGGCCACCCATATCTGTCGCTTTTCTTGAATAGGAGAAATCCAGTCCACCGAATGTTTAGCTTACGGCGAGCCGCTCACGGTAAAATACGGGTGGTGGCTGCAATTATCTAGCGGAGAAGTATAGCGGTCCTCCGGGATAGATTGTTCGACGTTCACCGTCAAGAACAGTTGCCAGAACGGAGCTTATGGCATATCCCTTTAAGGGCATGCATTCGGTTACGAGCTAGTTCGAAGTGGCTCCCCGTAATTCTAGTGGACACTCGTCTGCTCGAAGCTCCGTGACAGTTTTTCCTCGGCGTCATCGCGCGAATATTCCCAGAACATTGCGAAGGCGATCTGTTCGAAAAATATTTCGAGTTGAATTTCGCGCCTTTTCGTCGAGTCCCGACAGCTCTCTTAAGGATAATGTCAATCTAGGATGATTATTCGCCTCGCCGATGAGTTCTTACCTCTTGTCGGGGATTCAATCAACAGCTGATCGTAAATTAAACGATTCTCGGTGGGTTTGGCTCAGCTCTTCGGTCTACTGTTCGAGGCGTGTCATGATCACACATCCGGACGTGACCTTTGAGGGTTCCGGTGCGGCTTTCCGCGGTCGCCATGTATCGACCTCAATCTACGCTCTTGTCGCCACTTAAATCGCGTCACCATGACGTTCCAAGGAGCAGGGACAAGCGAAGGGCGATCTTTCGGTTGATTCCTCGGCGGAGAGCTTTCCGAGTCCTCCCGTAGAATCGAGACCCAAAATCAGACGTATTCCTGCAGAAAATTTCGTAGAGAGCCGAGTTCCTCGTACCAATCGGCGTGGGTGAAAAATCTATGGCTTCACCGCTGTCTGCTCCTTCCTTCCGTCCCGCCATACGACGACAGTGAAATATCGCTGCGGATGGTCAGATGGTTCAATTTTCAAGTCGCATATCCGACTTGTCGGCCGCTGCCGGTTTAAGATCCGATCTACGGATCCCCCTCCGGAGCTTATCCATGAATTCTTTCGAGACAGTTCGGTGACAGAGGTGAATGATATGCCCCATGCATGAATTAGAAGCGCTTTGCCCGATTCGGTCAGCTCGCACGCTCCGACGATGATTCCGAGCGTTGATACGCGTTCTACTTCGTCTGCCTGCTCCGTTTGGGTGGTGTCGTTGATCTTCAGCTATTGTGGTGGTGAAGTAGCGTTGAGCTGTTCTTCCAGTATTCCAGTTCTAGAGGGGACACCAAGCGCGTGGGCAGACCGATCGGGCAATGCAGCGGATGATGGCGAGTTCTGTGTTGTTTGACAGAATGCCACGCTGGAGCGACTTAGGGGTCGGGATGGCTCTTAAGCTGACAGATGACATAACCAGTGATTGGAAGAAGACGGGAGGTGGGCCGGCAACGGTTCCATTTGTCGATGTTCGGAAGCGTTTGAGCGCGATCGTGCGAGTTGGAATCCTCTGCATGGCCTTCGCGAATGCTTTTCATGCAGCCCCGTCAAACGATGAACAGCAAGGCTTGCTCGAATATGGAACGTCGGTCGGAGGAAGCGATTCCGCGTTCTCCGGAAAAACATCGAGAGATTTTGGACGCGAGTGTGGCAACTCATCGAGGTCGCTCTCCGCTCCCAAACTCGACAGCGACGCTCTAAGCCTTGCGATCTATGCAGAGCTAAGTGTTCTCAAGACGAACCTTATCCTCCATTGGCTTCGGTTCCATACGGGGAAACTCGAGCTCTTTGACCGGCAGTTTCTGTGGAACTACATGACGTAATTCATGCATAGCTTCGTTCAGTCGATATTGGGACGAGCAACGTCGAAACGCAAGCTTCGAGCAATGACTCGCTCGATTCATTCGGATAGATACTCGGTGGCTTCCCGCTACCGCCTGCTGCTGTCGTTGCTCTGCTGACGACAACATATGATATGAACTGAATTATTTCGACGACCGACAGAAACTTGGATCAGGCTCGCATTGGTCCGATATCGGTACCTCCTCGTACCCGAGCTCAGAAGGTGATTGAGAGGATAGGTGTCTGATTTTCGCTTTCGATATCCATTGAATGAATCGAAAGTACGTTTATGTTTATATAATCCAAGACAAGATTCGCTGGCCGTGTTTCCACCGCTTTGACACCGAGATGAGCTCAGCTACGGGAGCTGCTACCGTGAATCAACGTAAAGGAATGTTGTCCAGAGCTCCAAAGCGGAATGTGACGGAGAATCCTTTGTGTCCGAAGCGAGCTTAGCCAGGAATAGCGCTGGCTCGCGCTTCTCTTAGAAGGTGGATTCTTTTTGACGTCATTAGTTCCTGGATTCGAGCAGCGCGCAGAAGACCCGTGGATGAGAAGTTCCAGAAAAGAGCGAACGCTCTTCGAATGCGATCACCTACACACATTCCGATCGAGCCGCCGAGTAGAATTTCTATGGGCGTGCAAACGAATTAGAGTCTCCCGCGTGCTCCACTAATTGAATTGTGTCTCTGCATATAGCATCGATTTGTATCGAAGCATGAGAGACTCGGATTTGTCATCGAACGCTCGCACACCTGCCGCGAGCAGCGATGATGCTCGCCTGGAGTAAGTGAAGCGTACGATGAAGAACGACAATATGATTCGGCTGCGAGGAGAGCCGATCGACAACAGCTGCTAGAGATAAGAAGGTCGAAGTGCGACTCGTCGGGGTTACTGAGCTTCGGAGCCACGAGCCTGCGATGCCGTTGAACGAAGCGAACGAGCGAGCGAGTGAGCGGACGAGCGTCGAGCAAGTGGTTGACCCACGGATCTGCTCGGCCGTCATCTGAAGCTCAACTTCATGAGCATCGAAAATGCCATCGAGGCTCATTTCAATCTCGCGCTGACGAATGTCGGCCCATGATTGTCGTTGTCTCTGTCGTGGTTGCCTCCGTATCGTCACGGACCGCTCGTGGTCAGTAGGCCCGAGTCTCGTCCACGGGGTGGGGGTGCAGTATGGTTCGTAATGCCGTCATTCCGAACGGTGCTCCGAACTCCGCGAAATCGCGAGTCCACACGAAATACACGGGAGCTTCCGGTTTCGAACCCTGGAGCGGTTATTCTGCGAGCTCTCAGGAGATAGATAGGGTTCTCTTCTTGTTTGGTTCCCTTGAATGCTGCTCAAGTCGGAGCTGTATGCGAACGAGCTGGCGAGCCGGCTAGCCGCTGGCAAGCGTATGAGAGAGTCAGTCAGTCGCTACGTCTGCGAGTGTGGCTGACTGGGAGCTGCGTTTGCTCGGCTCACATTTAGAATGGCCACGCCAGCATCGGCAGCCACAGCACCACCACCGGCACCACCAACGCAGATTGGGGTCCCGCGCGGGCGGAGGAGATCACAACGACGGAGCGACAAAACGGACAATGGGTTCAATTCACAGCACACTACCGCGAAGCTTCAGCCGCGGAAACGGCGACAGCGGGAGCGGTGGTTTCATCTTCAAGAAGTCTTAAGGGGGAACTCCCAGAAGGTGAAATGGAAAACAGCTCGAGAATCGATTAGGGTGCGCGACGACAGATGCTGAGCTCTCAATTGCAAGCTCGGAACTTGGAAGAGCAACGCTGACGGCGAGACGTCACTCGATTCCGTGACCGGATTTCTCATGTATGAGAGAGATTGGATTTTCTTCGAATTCGAGAATTAGTCGAGCGCGAGCCCGTGGCCTACGTTCCAGAATGGGGCTCCGACACATTGTACGGAAGGATAGAATGTTCTTCTGATCCGATCGGCACGAACTGTCCGTGAGTGGAAAATCCGAATTAGCTGCGACCAAATTCTACCCAGACCTTTTAATCTGGAAGGGTTGCCGTCGGCAGCGTCGAGCGGCGATTCTTGAATCTGCTCTCAGAAATGCATCATCCTTCTAGAATATGGAATCTACAATATTTTTCTCGAAGTTCCGAGACTCGATCGATCAGTTCGGGGGAAGCACAGTAGGGAGCTCTCCTTCTCTGCGCGCCGGGCTAAACGGGCAAATGCACCGGTAGAGTGGACAAACCGTATGAGGATCCGCCGCGCTGCCATGATCAGCTTTTCTTTCGACTCGCTCGATCTTGGTGTCACAAGCGTGGGCAGAGAATGTTCGGTCGAAACGAAAACAAAATTGAACGGCAATAAATTCTATTAATCATTATTATCATCTTCATGGGCAATAGATGTCCCCTTACAGTGCGGTGCTCAAACAATACTCTCTCCGTCAACGCCCGGAGTCGAGAGAATCCATGACTTTAAGTAGCGGTACTCTGAGTCAGGGGCAATTCGAGCTTCTTCAAACCTGAGCATGAGCCAAAGGGGCGAATTCCATATCTATTGCTATTAGGCTCCCTCGATAGCGCGCCGCTCAACGTCTCGAGCCTTTCCGGAATTCCGCCTCGAAACCCTCGAGAGGTCTGGTAGTTGCATTGGGTCTAGCGGTCGCATAGGTCTGGCGACTGTCGCACCGCAGCGAACTTTCTGGCGCGAGACTCTATCAGTCGCACGGGACGAGCATGACGAGTTTTGTTGTCTTCAATCGAGTCGATCCCCCCTTTTGGAATTAGACGGAGCCATATTATTCGTCGGTTTCTTCAAATTATTCTGCCGTCAACACTTTCTCCCTTCTCATCGAAGTGGTGATTCGGAAACCTCTTCAGATGAGCGTCTTCAGCAGCTAGCTGTCAATCAACAGCGCTGTCAGGCTCTCGAAAAAAATCGACCCTCAGCTCCGCTCCCATTGATTCAAATCTCCCCGGGACGACAGAAATCGTCACAGAGGACAAACACCAGAGTCATCATCATCATAATAATTAATAATGGACTATGGATCAGGGTAAAGCACTCCGAATAATGATCATATGTTTCTTCACAGACATACTCCGGCCTGTTCTGCGTGGTGGTCAACCCCTACAAGAAGCTTCCGATTTACACGGATCAGCTCATGGAGGGCTACAAGGGCCGCAAGAAGCAAGAGGTGCCGCCGCACATTTACGCAGTAGCGGATTCCTCATACAGGTGGGTGCCGAGTAGTTTTATTGGGACACGATTGATGGAGCTCCCAGCGGCTGTCAGAGCTCATCGATCCAGCTAACCGAGTGAAAATCCTTCAGGCACATGCTGCAGGACAAAGAGGATCAGAGTATCTTGTGTACCGGCGAATCCGGCGCCGGCAAAACAGAAAACACGAAGAAAGTCATTCAATATCTAGCCTTCGTTGCCGCTCCGAAACCCAGACAAAATTCGTCCGCCTCGTCGACGTTGCATTCGGTAAGATGTCTGGCTGCATTCGTCAACGTAAATGACGGAACGACAGGACGTGTCGATTAGCTGCCTGTGGAAATGGATGCATGGTTGTCATGGTGGTTCGATTCATCGATGCTAGGAGTGCATGAACGGTGATTTTCCGTCATAGGGTACTAACCCTGGTGGGTCCACTTCGAGAGCACCCTAAACGTAAATTATCATTCCCTGAATACTTCCTGTTGTGTAGTTTCGAAGACTTATCAGAACGTTGCAATGAACAAGCGTGGAGCCATGACCGAGCGCGCCTGTGTTTCGATATGTGTTCGAATCGTTCAATTTAGAGAGTTTAGAAATTGTGGAAGCCTGATATTTTGAGTGAGTATACCGTTAGATTCCTCTCCTTTGAAGTCCCCTTTGAGGAGTTGATTTTGTTCCTTATCACTGTTGCCGAGAGTACTTGAGCTGAGAATTCGTGTGAATGAATCCGATCCGTGAGGTTGGACGGAGTTTCTTCGTGGAGCTGAGAGTTTCTCCCTTGTTTGAAACCCTGTTTCCGTGTGAAGCTAGTTTCTACACGTCGAGTGTGAAGTCGAGAATCGCCATCAGTCCCTCTCCCCCGTACTCCAATATACTCAAAAGATCTTGTTTATTTTCATGCCTAGCCCCCTGCGATCAACATGGTAAGTTTGCGATCCTTAGGTACGGGCATACTAGGAGCTTGAAAGATGCGAAGAGAGTAGCTATCCGCCAAAGCCTCGGCAACAACTTGAGGCCTGTTCAAGGGTTCTTGCAAGTTGAACAGCTTCTGAGCTCGACCGAAATTCGGCTCAATAATAGATAAGGGCGAAAAGACGGGGGGCGTTGCTCCGTGTGAGAGAATCCGTTGAATCTTGAATAGAGGAGTCCGAAATCGCCTGAGAGTCTTAAGACTCCAGTGCGAGTTTGAGATGGAGACCTTACTCCCATCACTGGTCGATCTGAAGTCTTCTCTGACTCCTGACAACCGTGTCCCTTGAGTCTATCTCTCATGTCGTGCAATTACCACACAGCTGTATGACCATTGAACACCACGGTGCTTCACGGAATCTTCAACGATATCCTTGGTAACTATCTATTGGATGTCGTGTTGGAACCGTGTTGCTTCTCGGAGAACTCTTCTGATCGCTGCCCGATCTCCGATTAGCTCGTTCGTTTCCTCTGTGATCATTAGTCATGGATTCTTGTCGATGACAGGTTGATTCATGAATTTGCCAGAAATTGTGGTGGTGTTCCCCGAAATGTTTCCTTCTGCTGTGATTTGTGTCGAGACCTTTCGAGCGCCGAAGGGTTTGCCTCCGCGTCGTGTCGATCCGTTTCCGTAGATTTGTGTAGACGTAGCTAACGGTGTTTCTAACCTGACGAAGTTTCCTATCTTCGGCAAGCCGCTACCGCCTATCATAACTCAAGGCGGCGACGGCCTCAGCTCTAACCCGGCTAGCCCGAATGGCACAATAATGAGGGCTCATCTATGCCTACTCTCGGTGAGGTGACACTCTGTCTCTAGAAGCAAGCCGAGCACTTATGCATGTGCTCTGTTCCTCCACTAGAGCTCGGGGCCGGGGCTGACACCTGTCTCGGTGCTCCGTGGATGAGCATTGGTATCTTGATTTGCGATCCATTCCTGATGAATGGACTGTCTCTGCGTTCGATAGCCTATCGATCTGCGTGTCTTCGTGACTTTTGTCGTATTTCCGTTTTTTTTCGTGAATGCTCGCGTTTCTTTGAAGTACAGTCTCCTATATGAAGCCTGTGTCGTATTGCTTCGCTGAATCGTTTTCCGACTGGTTCCGCTGTGATTCCGGCTGAATAATTCATCTGCTGGCAGGGATGGGCAGAGTTGGGGTTGCAGGAGGGAATGGTCGAGTGCTCTGGACTTCTGGCCAAGAGCAACGCCTTCCCCGATCGCGAGATGATCCGATCAGCGCGGGGTGCTTTTCGAACACCTTGGGGTCCGATTCGGGATTGCAGTTCCAATGTAGAAAACTCACGTCACTGGGGTAATTCTAACGCCGTAGTCTAACTCTCGTCGTGACGTCGCTAATCGACGGTGGTCAGTTCAGTCTGCATACGAGCTTGTTGGAATTCTAACCGATCCGATCGTCGGGTTGCTCGTTGTCGGTAAACTTGTCAAAACGGAATCAGCTATTTACCGAAAGTGTTGCGGTTCGCAGTCAAGTGAACCTCTAACCGATTGGTTCCCGAATGCGCCTGGTTCACTTTGCATGGAGCCCTACTGAATATGCGGTCGGAAGGTGATGCTTTCGCAGACGGGATAGATTTCTTCCCTACTGAAAAGCCGAATTCTAACAATCTCCCTCTGTAGACGGAGTTGGAACGACAGCTACTCCAGGCCAATCCCATCCTCGAAGCGTTCGGTAACGCCAAGACTGTCAAGAACGACAATTCTTCCAGATTTGTACGTATCCATTCGTTTTGCCATTTACGAGAATTCTGGTATCACTTGATCCGCTCTGGCCAATAAGCATGGGAGGAAATATTTCACTTATCCGTCCCGGTTTCTCCCGACACAGGGCAAGTTCATCCGAATCAACTTCGACGCATCGGGTTACATCAGCGGCGCCAACATTGAAACCTATCTCCTGGAAAAGTCGCGAGCCATCCGACAGGCCAAGGACGAAAGGTCGTTCCACATCTTCTATCAACTACTGGCTGGCGCTTCGATGGAACAAATCAAAGAACTGCTTCTTGAAGACGTCGGGGCCTACGAATTCCTCTCGCAAGGGAACGTCACGATCCCCGGCGTCGAGGAACAAGAAGAGTTCAGGACTACGGTGCAAGCCATGCAGATCATGGGTTTCACGCCGGACGATATAAAGAGCATCTTCAAGATTCTCTCCGCTGTACTTCTGTTCGGTGAGCGAGCACTCCCTAGCGATGGATTCCACAATGGATATGAGGTATCCGTCCGCGGGGCGAGGCGTGATGAACATTATTCCTAACGTAGTTCTCCTTCCCCTCCATAGGCAACATGCACTTCAAGCAGGAACGTAACTCTGACCAAGCCACGTTACCTGATAATCGCGTCGCTCAGAAAGTATCGCATTTGTTAGGAATCGGTCTACTCGAAATGAGCAAGGCTTTCCTCAAGCCCAAAATGAAAGTAGGGAGAGAAATGGTGAACAAAGCGCAGACGAAAGAACAATGCGAATTCGCCGTCGAAGCGATCGCCAAGGCGCTTTACGAGCGCCTCTTCAAATGGATTGTCCACCGGATAAATAGATCGCTTGACCGTAGCACCCGTCAGGGCACTTCATTCATTGGAATTCTCGACATCGCCGGATTCGAAATCTTTGGCGTGAACTCCTTTGAACAGCTGTGCATCAACTACACGAACGAGAAGCTTCAGCAACTTTTCAACCACACGATGTTCATCCTAGAGCAAGAAGAGTATCAGGCGGAGGGTATCGAGTGGAAATTCATCGATTTCGGTCTCGACCTCCAGCCAACGATCGACCTGATCGACAACCGATCAGGAATCCTCGCCATCCTAGACGAAGAGTGCATTTACCCGAAAGCGACCGATCGCACGTTCGTAGAGAAACTGCAGAGCGGTCACGAAACGCATCCGAAGTTCATCAAGAGCGATCGCATTCGATCGGGAATCGCCGACGCCGACTTCAGCATCGTGCACTACGCCGGGAGCGTCGTGTACTCCGCAAGCCAGTGGCTCGAGAAAAACATGGACCCCCTGAATGACAACGTCGTCCAGATTCTCCAACAGTCACAGGACCCGTTCGTAGCCGCATTGTGGAAGGACGCCGAAATCATCTCGATGGGAGCCACCCTCGACGGCACCTTCGGCCCAGCGAGGGCGCGAAAGGGAATGATGCGAACCGTAGCCATGCTGTACAAAGAACAGTTGGCCAAGCTCATGGTCACCCTTAGCAATACGAATGCCAATTTCGTGCGCTGTATAATCCCCAATCACGAGAAGAAGGCGGGCCGGATCGACCCGCCCCTCGTTCTGGATCAGCTGCGCTGTAACGGAGTGTTAGAAGGCATTCGAATCTGTCGCCAGGGCTTCCCGAACCGCATCCCTTTCAGCGAGTTCCGTCAGCGGTACGAGTTGTTGACACCGAACGTAATTCCTAAGGGGTATATGGACGGAAAGTCCGCCGTCGAGAAAATGGTCAAAGCACTCGAGCTGGACAACAATCTTTTCCGAATCGGAAAGTCGAAAATCTTCTTCCGTACCGGCGTCCTAGCCGGACTCGAAGAGGAACGCGATATGAAAATCTCGGATCTCATCATCCAATTCCAGGCGTACTGTCGAGGTCTACTCGCCCGCCGCATGTACCAGAAACGCACCATGCAATTGAATGCCATTCGTATAATTCAACGGAATTGCGCGAGTTATCTGAAGCTCCGCAATTGGCCCTGGTGGCGACTTTACACCAAAGTCAAACCTCTCCTCCAGGTCACCAAGCAGGAGGAGAAGTTGAACGCTAAGGACGAAGAGCTCAAACAGGTCAAGGACAAATTCGACAAGGCTCAGCAGGAGATGAAGGAAATGGAACGATCTCTCCAGCAGGCCGTCGAGGAGAAGGCTACGCTGAGCGAACAGCTCCAGAACGAGACCGAGCTGTGCGCAGAAGCCGAAGAGATCCGCATGCGCCTGCTCACCAAGAAGCAAGAGCTGGAGGAGTGTTGTCACGAGCTAGAGAGCCGACTGGAAGAGGAGGAGGAGAAGATCCAGGCGCTGATGAACGACAAGAAGAAGCTCCAGCAGAACATCACCGACCTAGAGGAACAGCTCGAAGAGGAGGAAGGGCAGCGACAGAAGCTCCAAATCGAAAAGTACGCACTCGATGGAAAAATAAAAAAACTCGAGGAAGGCTATGCCGTTCTCGAAGACTCCAACCAGAAGTTCCTGAAAGAGAAGAAAATGATGGACGATCGACTGAAAGACGTCGAGCAGACCCTGCAAGAAGAGGAAGAGAAGTGCAAACAGCTGTCCAAGTTGAAGGCGAAGCAGGAAGCCACGATCGTCGATCTTGAAGAGAGACTCCGTAAGGAACAAGATGTCCGACAGGAACTCGAGAGAGCCAAGCGAAAACTCGATACCGAGGTGAACGACATCAAAGAGCAGCTCAACGAGAAGAAAGCTCAGCTCGAGGAAATGCAACTCCAGCTGAGCAAGAAGGAGGAGGAGCTCAACCAAGCCCTCGTCCGCTGCGACGAGGAAACCCTTGCCAAATCCCAGGCCCAGAAAGCTCTTCGGGAACTCGAATCGCAGGTATGGAATCGTTTCTCTTTGTCTGGATCCACGCGCGACGAACGTGCCACCCGATTATCAGGAGCGTATGTATTTGCAAGCATAGTTCGTCTTACATTGGTCAATATCCGTTTCTTCCAGATGGGTGATATCCAAGAGGACCTGGAGTCGGAGAAAGCTGCCCGACAGAAGAGTGAAAAACAGAAGCGAGACCTCAACGAGGAACTGGAGCGGCTCAAGAACGAGCTTCTCGACTCGCTGGACTCCACGGCCACTCAGAAAGAGTTGCAGAAACAGCGTGAACACGAAGTGGCCGCGCTGAAGAAAACACTCGAAGACGAGATGTCCGTGAAAGACAGTCAGTTCGCCGATCTTCGGGCCAAACACCACCAGACCGTTGAGCAGCTAAACGAGCAAACCGAATCGTTGAAGAAAGCCAAACTCAACCTGGAGAAGACCAAACAGAATCTCGAGGCCGAGAACATCGACATGGCCAACGAGATCAAGGGTCATATCGCAGCTAGACAAGAATCAGAGCGGAAGAGAAAGGCTCTGGAGCATCAGCTCCAGGAGGCGTCCGCGAAAGTCGCCGACGCTGAGCGCCTCAAGCAGGACGCCCTGGAGAGATGCAGCAAACTCCAGGCCGAACTGGAGTCTGTATCTGCTCAGTTAGAGGAACTAGACAAGCGTGCCACGGCCGGTCTGAAGAACTCTTCGAATCTGGAAGCTCAGCTCGCCGAAGTTCAGGAGCTGCTCGAGGAGGAAACCAAACAGAAGTTGGCCCTCAGCGGGAAACTCCGTCTTTTGGAAGCTGAGAAACAGCGACTGCAAGATCAACTCGATGAAGAAGAGGGGGCCAAGCGAACCATGGATAAACAGATCCAAGTTCTCCAAGCACAGGTAAATTATAATAATTATTATGATGATACTAATCGAGAATCATTCATATGCTCGATAATAGTCCCATGAGATGCTATGACAGTCCAGATTCCGAATGCGAAGTATCCTCTATTAAGCTCCAATTCTCCCCCCCCCAGATCGGGGAAGCCAAGAAGAAGAGCGATGAGGAATGGGAACAAATGCTGGAGGAACAGCGGAAAAAGTTCTCCAAGGAGCTCGAATCAGCGAACGCTCGCGTCGCCGAACACCTCGCACAGGTCGACAAAGTCGACAAGAGCAAGCGGAAGCTCATGGCCGAAGTTGAAGACCTCAACATCGAACTCGACTCCACGAGGTCCAAGGTTACCGAGCTCGAAAAGAAACAGCGGAAGTTCGATTCGATCCTCGCCGAGGAAAAAGCCCACACGGAACGCGTCTTGGCTGAAAAAGATCAAGCCGAGCGAGAGTGCCGCGAGAAAGAAACGAAACTTCTAGCGCTCACCCGCGACCTTGAAGACAAAGAAATTCTCATAGAACAGCTTGAGACCGCACGGCGTTCGCAGGCGGCTGAGCTCGAGTCCTTGATGAGCACACAAGGCAGCGCCGACCGAAATCTTCACGAGTTGGAAAAAGCCAAACGCAACCTCGAAGGTCAATTGACCGCTCAGAAGCAACGCCTCGAAGAGCTCGAGGACGAACTTCAGTTGTCCGAGGATGCGAAATTGCGCGTGGAAGTAAACTTGCAAGCAATAAAGGCCCAGTTCGAGAGAGATATGGCCGCCAGGGATGACCAGGCCGAGGAGAAGAGGAGAAATCTCCTGAAGAATATTCGCGACCTCGAGAGCGAACTCGACGAGGAGCGTAAGCAAAGGTCCGCTACCCAAGCTCACCGCAAGAAGCTCGAAGCCGACATCAACGACATGGGGCACCAACTCGAGTTGGCCAACAAGGTACGCGTTCTACGAATTAATTTCTTCTGCCGAAAAACAAGGTTTTCTTGGTTCCTGAATTTCAGGCAGAAGTCGGAAGTTGGCAATTTGATCCAACCAGTCTTTCTCTCGTTTCAGAGTAAGGAAGACGCCAACCGGGCTTTCAAGAAGATGGCAGCTCAACTGAAAGACTTCCAACGAGACTACGAGGAGGCTAGAGCCGGCAAAGAAGAGCTAATCGCAAACGCGAAGGACGCCGAGAAGCGAGCCAAGCTGCTCGAGGCTGAAGTCGTCCAGCTGCAGGAAGATCTCCAGTCGTCCGAGCGGGCGAGACGCGCCGCCGAATCCGAACGGAACGATCTGCAAGAAGAGCTCTCGACCACAGGAGGTCGGGGGAGCTTTTTGGCTGAAGAGAAGAAGAAACTCGAAGCTAAGATCAACCAATTGGAAGAGGATCTCGAAGAGGAACAATCCAACGGAGAGATCCTCGTCGAGAAAATGCGCAAGGTGCAAAACCAGGTCGAGACCGTCAATGCCGAGCTGGCGACAGAAAGGAACACTTCGGCTCGACTGGAGAATTCCAACGCCGCTCTGGAGCGCCAAATCAAAGAACTGCGCGCCAAACTTCAAGAAGCCGAGACTTCTCAGCGAAGCAAAATTAAAAGCGCTACCGCTCAACTCGAAGCGCGAAACGCCAAACTCGAAGAACAGCTCGACCTCGCCGAGCAAGAGAAGCAGACCGCCCAGAGGCTAGCCAGAAAGCTCGAGAAGAGAATGAGAGACGCCGTGAGCCAGGTCAGCGAGAGGAGAAGACCCTCGAATTTTTCCTTAGCTTCCCAAATGTTCTTGATACCAACCTATTCACTAACGGTAGTTGAGGGGAATTTATTGAAATTCGCATCTTCCAGGTGGATGAAGAGCGTAGCAACAACGAGCACACCAAGGATCAGCTGGAAAAGATGTCTGTACGGCTACGAGCTGCACAGAGGCAGTTCGAAGAGATCGATGAGGAGAACTCTCGAGAGAAAGCCCATCGAAGAAAGCTGCAACGAGAACTCGTTGAGCTCCAGGAGCAGAACGACAAGTTGACGGCAGACCTGAACAACACCCGGGCGAAACTGCGCCGAGCGGGTGGCGGACTATTCAAGGGATCTACTCCTTCGAGGGGCGACGAGAGCCCCGTTTCTCTGCCTGACGACAGCTTGGCAAGTTCCGAAGACGGGCAGATCCAATAGAAGCCTTCTTCGCTTTCCCCTGTCGCGGCGGAAGCACAGCGACGTTCCCCCTACAGAAGGGCGAATGAGAATCGATTCGTTGTCTGCAATGATGCCAAGTGACTTCAACCTACTACTATCACTACTACGTGTACTCCACAATGTATCGCAATGCCAACGAGAGAGACAAGGACGAGAACATGGGACATGTTGCAGCAGACGAACGGGAGAGACGACTGTTATCGAGAACTTTTTTTTCGGAAGACTGATGATGAATATATTACCTACAGCAGCACTTATTAGGGAAACTCCTCTTGACTGAACTTCTTAATATAAATTGGTCATCTTTATAACTCGACAAACCGAGCGATCGATTCAGCTAATGAACTAGTGTTCCCAAGTGCGAACATTCCTCCGCCTGTAAATTCACTGCAGAGAGCGCTCCGGTGGTCGAGTACTTGAAGTCTATTCGACGGCAGATGAGCATGCTCCCGTACGCAAAAATTACGATCGTAAGAGGAGCAGTGAGACTTTCATGGACAGTTTCTTACGCGGGGCTCTGAAACGAAATTTGCTCCCGAAGACCTACGGACAATGAGGCTCAATCGACGGAGCCATCCATTTAAAACCCGTGCACCTGTGAAATGAGACAGCAATATTCAATTTTCTTCTCTGACCGAGTATGAGAGAACACGCAGAGCCTTCTTCTACATGCAGAGCAAATCTACATTCACCGAGCCGAGGCACAGACAGAAACCCTGAGCGAAAGCCTTGCGAGATAGCCGCGACCGCTTCACACGGGGTTCTCCATTTATTCCGAGTCTACAGTATATGATACACTGCTGAAACACACGTGCCACTCATAGCAAGCTGATTTTTGACAATTCAGGAGCAACGCGAGATAGGATCGATCCGCTATGCCGGTGCTCCCAGAAGCACGTCGACTTCTCTCCTTTTGCAAGGACTCTGTACCGTCCACGCTGTCATCAGGATGGCAGCTGACGTATCTCTCGATATCGAGTCTTACAGTGGAACTTGGAGGACACGAGTTGCTTGATAGGCTAGAAAATTTGAGCGGACGGAGCGATCGGCTTGCGAATCAAATGAACAAGCTCAAATGAGAGAAGTATATGGATGATTGATGAGTTTTGTAGAAGCTTCGAATTATGAGCGGACAAAGAGACAGTCAAGCAGAAGAACGGTGCTCGCGACCGAATCAGATGCCGATCACGCGGCGGGTTTATTAGAGCACAAGGGTCTTCTTTCAGCACCTCTTCGACGATTCCCATGATTTGATTACTTGCCGTGTAGATCCAGGACGCCTGAGGGGCTCCTTCGCTACTCGGTCTCTCAAGAGGACTGGGCTCAAAACGCAGAAGTCCGCTTTTTTTCGGAGCAGTGGCGCCGATCAAGCAGCGGGAGAGGACCATGCTGAAACACGGTGCTAAAAGAGTGCTCAGTACTTCTGTCTGGTCAACAGAAGTGCGGGACTCGATGTCGGATACTTCCAACGACGTTATCGGCATGGTGGACTGCCTCGCCCGCCTCGACTCCCGCCGTGCTTATCTTGCCGAATAATTCTGTTGTTTTCGGATCCATCATTTCTATCTGGTCATTCTCCCATAGCCTGAGGTCAAGCTGAAAGAAGCTGGTGACCCGGAGAAGCCGAGATGTCACCATTGTCACGATTCGACATGTATGTGTGCTTCTCATACACGAATAGTATAGATTTCGGTGGGCCCGGGCGCGAGCCGGGAGCTGGGTGATGAGATTTTGAATGTTTTTGAAGGTGTATCATTCAGAAATCGTGTTGCGGGGTCAGGTCGAGCTCCATGCACGGAGAGATCAACTGCTTTCGATCCGCGCATCAAGGTGAAACTACATTCCTACGAGTGAATGAGTACGCTATTACAAACTGTCAAATCGAAACTGATTTAGCCTCCTTCCCATCCATTATATAAAGAATATATACACCGACATGAAAAGAGTTTGAATAAACTGATTGTTTTCCAGACGATCCTCTGATTTCTCTGAGCTGGAGTTTCCGTGCTCTAATACTCCGACTATCATCCCGAATACTTACTCGATACTTGCTCGTTCGAACGCCGAAAAGAGCCTGTAGATTCGAGCCTGAGATCATTCGAGAACTTGCACTACGAATGCTCAATGACATTCCAAGGTTTCGGATCAGCTGAGCATTCATATTTATTTTTAGCAAGCACTCATGAGCCTCTCCAGTCGTAGAGCAGATCTGATCTGCAGCTTCTACTCTATAACAGCGCTTGCCGATCTATTACCAGCCGATGTGAGCTGTCTGTATTCTCATCTCCACAAGGGTCTCCGATCGCTCTTCACCGCGTTGCCCATTAACGCCTACCTGCCATGGGCCCAAGCCTTCATCGCGTCAAGACGGAAGCATTGCTGTAGCATTCTTCGGTTCCGACTCTCTCACGTCGGGGAACAATCCACCCGAGCGAGCCGAGGAATTTTCGCCTAGATAGCGACCGCGAGAGCCGAAGTAGCACGCTGCCGATTCTATGCACTCAATCAATGGATGAAGAGGAATGATGACATGGCCATTTCGACAACTTCCGTTCACCTCAGAATTTATTTAAATGTCAGTATTTACAGTGTAGTACAAAGGAACATTTCTTAAACGAATGATCGTTTGTAATTGACTCGCTCTACGGTTTTCTACGAAGTTGAACACATAGAAAGTCCATCTGTGGGGGATTCTAGCTCCTGAACGCATGGTTCGATGGCGGCTCCGATAGGAACCGCGGAATTCCTCGTTGGGGGCGTTTTTGAGCGCTGCTCGATCCTGTTCAAGTTGCCTTGGCTTCTAAGATAAACTATCGTAGATTCGGTTTACACAACTAGCAGGAGCAAGCCTGACTTAATAAACTTTCATCTGGTTCCTTCCGCAGTCGATGACCTCTTCGGTCTTAGCGCCAGTCAGAAAGCAACCAAAAGTTCGAATGGTGAATTATAAGTCTAAAGGTGAAGTCGATGAACGTTCGATTCGTCTCGCTTCTGTCTCTTGTGTGCCTGTGTTCGTTTCAGTGAGCGGAGCGCTTCAAGTTTGTCGCATAAGTGTAGAGCTGTTTGTGGAGTTCCCAAGTCGGAAAAAGATCGGAGAAGTACTACGCCACTCCGGGTTTTCCGGGACAGAATTTCTGGATCCGCCACTTCACCACCAGGAGCAAATACTCTCTTTCTCACTTTCAAGCGATGACATCTGTGGCAGGAACTACATTCTGCTGAGAGGATCGTTTTTTGCTCGTGTCAGATCCGCTCCATTCAATCGGTTGATCACGAGGGATCGAACGAATGAGCACGCTGAGATTATAATTCCTCCTTCTCCTGATCATCATCATCATCATCATTTGACGACCGAAATTCTAGACGGAGTTCGAATCGCATGCACTATGCTGTGTGTCAAGCTCAGTTCGCAGTGTTGGCGTTCTTCAAGGTTCTCATGAGTAGAAGTCCCATCACTGTTACAGCCGCAGCCCCCAGGCCGACCTTCATCCAGGCGGTGACTTCGGGCGGCAGCTCCATCATCTGGTTCGTGTACTCCCCTATCCAGCTGGGGCGGCTCTGTAGCACATGGACCAGTCGTTTGAGATTTGGATAAGCCGCCATGGTGGCGAGACGGATATAAATATCTCGGGATACTTTCGCAGGCTCGCCGGCCGTCGCGGGGGTTGTGGTGAACATTTGGGGCGGCGGAAGTTTGTGCAAATTGCAGAACTCTTCTGGCTGTACCGAGTAGTCCTGCTTCACCGGACTCCGATCACACTTAGAAGCCACGACAAGCACCGGAACTCGACTCTTCTCAAAGTACTTCTTATATATTCGGGCGATGTACTCAAAGCTCTTGGAATTCGACGCGTCGTACAACAGACACACGACGTCGCAGTGCAGTTCGGGTGGCGTAAGCACATCGTGCATGCTGAATATGTCGATTTCGTGAAGTACCAGGAACTTCTCCTGAGAGTAAACAGGCACTGAGGATATCGTGTAGCGGGGCAGATGCGCCCGGGGAATCTCATCTGTTTCCTGGGCGGTCCTACCTAGAAATCCTTGGAGGAACGACGTCTTGCCCGCGCCTTGAGGACCGATGATACGGCAGTGGAAAACGTTCCGCATTGTTTGCTTCAGCTGCAAATCGAGCTGCTTGTCACGAGTGACGGTGACCGCGTCGAGCTGACTCTCAGCGTTTGTCACAGACATGAATCCAAGGTAGGCGAAATATTCCATCACTTTCGTAACGTCCAGCGCCGCTGTCAAAGTCCACATCGCTAAATAACCCGACTTGGTTAAGAAGCGTCTCTCGTTCGTGGCCACAGTATAGATGAGTTCCGGACCCCACGGAACTACCGGACAGACGGAGAACAGCTGCTCGAGCTCGTTTGGACACAGAGCTTCATCTTTATCCAGATCGTGCTTCTCGAACAGCATCTTCAGGAAGTTGTGGCCCTTCTCTGTTAGTTCGGTCGTCGTTCCGGCAGGAACTCGGATTTTTGGGAACAGATACTCTCTGCTCAGGTAGAGAGAATCGTCGTAACCGAATTTACGGAGGATCGTCCACGTTGTTTCGTGACGGCCGCGCTGAATGAACAACTTATGCAGGAAAAGGAAGCCCGCCAATGTCAGACCTCCTTGTTTCGGATCTCCCTCCTTCTCTCGAACACCTTCGGGAAGTTGACGGGAAACCAGCGCCTTGAGGTCCTGTAGGGCCTGAGGCTCCAGGGGTGTGTTGAAACATTTCTGCTGGAAGCGGTCGAGCTCGAAATCGTTGAGCGCTCCATCATTATTGAAATCACAAATTCGGAAAACCCTCGTCAACGCTTGCTTACACTTGTCCGTCAGTTCTCGCTCGTGAGGTACATACAGAGGTCCTGTAGGATGCAGGACGGCCTTCTGGGCGTAGTAGAATAACTCGGATATATTCTTCAGTGTTTTCGCGCTGCATTCGACGCAGGTTTCCACTTCCTGGTTTTGATTCATGATGGGCAGAATAAGCTCGAGCGAGGAGTACTCGACCAGGTCGACTTTGTTCCCGACGAGGACGACGGGAGTGCTGTGCTCTTCTCCCAGGACTCTCCTGATGAGAGGGAGCCAGTAATCGGTGATGCGGTCGATGGTGTCATCGTCGACGACCGAGTACACGATACAGATGACATTTGATTTTAGAATTTCTTCTGACAGCTCTTCTGCCGACTGTTCCTGGTTACTGAAGTCGACGATATGAGTGGGAACCTTCTCGGGCGTCACGTCGGCTGGTATGGTGATCTCCTCGGCTCGCGGGGGTACATCCTCGGGAAACTCCTCACCCACTAAACTGAGGATGAGAGATGTCTTGCCGACTCCGGGCTCCCCCACGAGCAAAATGCGAACATCGCATTTCGTTCCGCGTTGCCCACCCCCCATGGGCTGAGACTCACAGTCGCAATCACCGCGACAGTTTTTCTGGCACATTGATGAGATGATACTGGTCGATCAAATTCTGCTCTGGCCACGGAAAGCGATCGGTCCTGTCGAGAAACCGTCGCTGAAATGTGATAGGTGCTCACGCTGCGTCGAACATTACGTCAGTTGAACTGCCAGTTGCCGATTCGGCCGCTGCAACGGAGGAGAACAGAATTTCCCCAATGTGCGACAATCAGAAGACGGAGCTCTCAGGTACAGAAGCTTCAGGGCTTGCTCGGAGACTAGAATTCGTTAGCACACTACTTTGTCCTCTGCAAAGTAATGTCTCCTTCGCAACCCCAGACACAGACGCACCGCGGTCCATACACACAACTCACACTCCACCTTGACCGAAACGTTCTCCCGACCGAGTGTGTTGTTTATCCGCTCGCAGAACGCGGTTGCGAATGAACGCATGCTCTACGATTCGCCAATCGCGCCACACAAGCCGCATCATCGCTGCGGACGAGTAGAACAGGAAATATGCCATCGTTGAACCGTGAGTGAATAGGTAGAGCCCTCGATCCTGGAAGATATTGATATCAGGTAGAAATCTACCTCAATCGGCGGTTTCGCTCGGTGGAGGATGTAATGATTATCGTCCCCGTCCTGCGTCTGAGCTCGAGAAAGTACGCGAAGTGTTCTGACTGAGTTGCAGATATCTCGATTTCGTGAAATTCGCAGACTGCGGAAGCTTACATAGATCAAGTCGGAAGCAATCGTCAAATGATGTGCTCCGTATGTCCGCTTGAGCACAAAAAGAGCTCTCTGGTGCGAGGATACGGAAGAAGCAGCGAGGAAGTCGCGCTCTCTTAACGGTTCCGTACTCCTCCGGGATCGACGAAGGTCTCTCGCGCGGCAAGCTCGCTCTTTCGGGCTTCGAAGCTTGTATCTCCCCTGAAGGATCAGATCAAGAACCTGGATAATGCGCGGCTCCACTCCCTCCCTGACTTCGCTCTCGAGCCCGAGTACACCGCTCAGCACTCGATCCCCCGATACGATCAGCGGAAACTTGACTGTACTTAGCCCTGAAAGAGAACGTCACGTCATTCGTGTTCCACCCAGAAACAAAGATGAATCACAGTGTATTGTCGTGAATAATCCAGCTCAAAAGCAGTCGCACGGTGAGGGAGAAATATCCGAGGCTCGGAGTCTGCAGTACGATGATGGGTGCGGGTTCCTTCAAGCTGGTCTCGAAAGGGCCCTGGTGGTAAGATAGAGGTCCCTCCGAGGGTCGGTCAGGACGAGGGCTTGAAGTATCGGAGCCATTTAGACTCGACGTAGTCATCAATTTGCAGAATCATGTCATTTGGGGGTGTCCGACTAGTGGGAATCGAGGTCGAATTTCTCATTCGTATGTTCCCTCATGAGCCGTTCCGTGCTCCGGTCTGTCGCGCGGGAATGCCCGGGAACTTTGTACGGGCTGCCTTGCCCAGGATCGGGAGTCAATAGCGATTCTCCGGATCTCGATCCCGCGACGCCACAATGTCGTTTCCGCCGCGCTCCGAGTCGGAAATGTTGTCTGCAGGTGAGACAATGTCCCCGCGAGCCCGAAAACGACGTCAACGGAGATTTTGTTTAGAGCGTCGTGGAACGATATTCTTCATCCGATTCATCTTCCGTGATTTGCTCTCGAAATTTTAATCGTCATCGCTTCAAAATCCCGCGATCGCGACTCAGCGGCTCGCTTCACTCCATTCATGCCCGCTCGAGGCAATAGCCGATCGCCGGCGAAGTGATTCGAAAAATCCCACACACCAACGCGCTCTGTATCGGTGCTGCATGTGTGGCGCCGTGTTCTTGGTGACTGCATCGGTTGGAAGACTTCAAGAGAAACCCTTTGAGAAAATAGCGGTCGACCTCAACGTCGAATTGTGGTGCTACGGAAATAACATTCCGTTGCGCTTCTGTTGGAGGGAACATTATGGCGAGCCCAGCGGATCACCCTGTCGAGCTCAATTTGCCAAGTATGCGGAAATCTATGTCACTTGTCCGATAATAATATTCCATTTTCGCTCTACCGCCGCTCGCTCGCTTATTAAAGAATAGCCGTCAATCTGACTGTCATTGTGATCGTCGATGAAATTCGACCGTGGAGTCGATGAAGACGTAATGGTTGTCGTTAGACCAATCGAAGATTGCTACAGTCCACATAAACCTGTCGGCGGCGAGGATGGGTACGACTCCTTGCGAACGAAATGCTCCGAGAATAAGGTTTCGAAATCACAGTCACATCCGCTCTCGAAAGACCCGGTTCTTAGTAGAAAAACCACAGAGAACCCCCCTTATACGTCATTCGTCGTTCGAAAGCTGGAAGCAAAATCTTCCTTCTCGGGGAATACAAGCAGTGCGTCTCGATAGGAGATCACGAGAGTATCATGCATCCCGAGAGAAGGGTGCGAGCCTTTCCCCTGATCGCGGAAGAGAGTCTTGATCAGCCAGCAACTTAATGCGCTTCATTGCGAGCATCGACCCAATCGTCTAGCAGTCTCAGTGAGGCCCGGGAACCCGATCTCCGATGGAAAGAATTTCCCGTACGTTAGTTTAAGGCACATCCTTTGTCGAATCGAAGCTCAAAATCCACAAGCCTTGACGACGCTAGATTTGTGCAATTACCGCGGTGCGAGGCGGACGTGAATTCTACAGTTTGCCGTCAACAAAGCGTATACCCTGTGGTAGAGAGAGCAACCGGTAAAGCGGACGGCTAACTGCGAGGAGAAGTGATCTCTTCCGGGACAGTCACCCGTTGAGAGCACCCACTGCAGCCGCACTAGGCTTCCGTTCGGAGACAGTCGACCCACGATGATGAGTACGCGTGATAGTGATTCCGCCGCTGTCCTTCTTCCCCCCCGTCCGTCCACGACGAGGGAGATTCTTGCGGAGTGACCACGGAGTGAAAAATCCTTCTTAACCCTAGACATTCGTCCGCTGCGGGGACTTCTTTTCCGCTAGAAGTTCCCGAGCTCGACCATGTCGTCGGAGCTTGACGGCTACCGGACGTGATTGTAATCTATGATTGTACTCATTTTCGGGAGCGGGATGTGTGGATCAAGATCTCTTTCAATCTCGTTGAGGATACTCCGAAGTACTTCTTCGATATCAGGCTATCGTGATCTGATTGCTTTTTTCTTCTCAACAGCTGCGACTGAATCATCGGCTCCGGCCAATGCCATGGAGCAAGAAGAACTGCGGGCTCAGCTGGCCGAGCTCGAGAGAGAGATGGATACTTTGAGGGCGGTTCTGCTGTCTAAGCAGGACAAAGCTCAGGAAATTCGCAGAAAACTCGGGATCAGTCCACTTAGCGACCTCAAGAGCGATATGGAGCAGTCGCTGAGGAATATTCAAGAAACCCAAGCGTGAGTTTCGTCTCTCAAACATTCACAATTCTTCGGTAATGACCTCCCGATCTCCATTGACCCATCGTGAGAGCTGGCCTCTGCGGCGACCTGCCATTCAGCTCGAGGAAATTGATTCCAATCCCTCGGTTTCAGCTACCAGAAGACCACTGACGCTGTGAAGGTTGCCGGCGAGAAGACCAACCAATTATTTGGGAGCATCGGGCGTAAACTCGGCGAGATGAAGAATACGCCTACGTACCGGTCGATCGAAGAACGCATGGGCTCTGCTTACACCAATGTCCGGTAAGGTCACCTGCGTCTAGTCTCGATTTCAAGTTCGTGGTCGTGATGAAATCAATCCTCCTTCCGACTATGCGGCTCCAGGTGTAATCAATTACGGTATTCCTCCCCCTTAGATCGAGCATCTCGTCACGCAGCAGTAGTTTGTACAGCTTCAATGGCGATGGCTCTACTGCCCCCACTCCCGCACAAGAAGAGAAGCCCATCGTTGCTGAGCAACCTCACTGATGATATTCGGGGCGGTGAACAGAACTCTGGATCTTGTTCGTGGAAAAAGCTCGTTCGTTATCTGACGGACTGGAAATCTCACTGAGTCGCATACGGCCCGGCGGTGACGTGATGTGGACGATGGGAACCGATTTCGATGTGGCCCGCTCTTCGAATTTGCCTTCGGAGCAATTCTTCCCGATTTCCATCTCTTCCCTCCGGATTGCCATTTTTTTCCGATTTGAATGCTTTGGATCAATGAATTCGTCATCACGTCCCAAAACCCTTTCACACATTGAATTTGAGTCATCGTCGGAGCTTCCGAACATCCAACCCCGCCCATAAGAGCACCGAGAGGGAAGGACGAGGCATTGTTGCCGAGCAGATTTGACAAATAGTGATTCCTGTTTCATCTCGGTTCTCTGAAGGTGGTCTCAGTACGGCAGCGTTCGACCAGGCAGATGCGCTGCCCGCGACTCGAGCGTGAATATATTTTCGTAATTCCAGAATAAATTCAAGAAATGACGAATATCCCGGTCATTTTTTTCTTTATTCTCACGAAATGAGCGGAGAATCCTCCCCCTGAAGAATAAAATGTTAACGAGGCAAAGGAAGAAAGTACTATAAACTCCGCGGACACTCGAATCCGCCGTGATCGTGAGACAGGCTTGGGTCAGCGTACCACTCGTTGGGAGTCGGAATAGAGTCGGGAGCTCATATGCTGAACAATGTGTTTTGGAAATGGCGCATCATGCTCAGGATGGTGTCCGGGGCCGATCCCATGATGGAGACGTCGAGCCACATTGTGATATGACCACTTAAGTAAAGAATGAAGTCCGACAGCTGGGAACGAATGTCATCAACTGAATTTCTGGCGATGATACATGAATTCGACTTCGATTCCTACCTTTTCCTCAAGTATCGAAAAATCTGCCGCGAAATTAAAAGACCCAACCGACTGATCCTTCTCCTGAGCGGCCTCCTACTCACCTTGATCTTCGCTAAATTCGTGACTCTCTTGACGCTGGTCGATCCCAAGAAAACTCTTATCTCACACTGGTCAGAGCTGTGGATGAAAAAAAATCCCATTGTACCGATACAGGACGCTCGAACGGGAATTCCGGGGCCACGGGACCGCGCATGTCCTCCAGCGGAGCCAAGTGTTCCTAGACGCATAATGTTCTTCGGCGGATTTTGTCCGGACTGACTCCGATTCCGAAATTAAGTGCTTCTCACCTCGGGATGCCCTCGGGAGTGTTCAGGTATCCGATCTGGTGCATCAGACCGCGATAACGCTTGTCGTTGCAACCTTGCGTACACCGACCCTGACAGCCCACGGACCACTTGTGTTGAATCATTCGGTCGATGCATTTCACTGTCGGATGGCATCGATATGAAATTCCAGATCATCCCGTCTGGCTAGAGGAATTCTCGATCCGGAGAGTTCCATGACCCCAGAGTCTCAGAGGAGAGTTCGACTCATTTCGCGAGAATTGGAGTTCCGGGGACGAAAGAGTGAATAGTCCCCATCGCTCGAAACTCAAACGGAAGTTGACTCACAATGGGTGACGTAATCGCACACATTTTCAGTCATCTTGTGTTTCACTGCGTACATCTTCGAGAAACAACCGCAGTGTTTGATCCAAGTTGCAGCCACGCAAGCTTCGCAGCACTCTTCCTCTTGAATTATGTAACGCTGGTACAAACGCTCGTTGCTCCCGTCCTTTTCGTAATCCACGCAGCCCGACTCGTAGGGCTTCGGCAAGGACACCAGGTGAGACTGCGAAATATCACGGATGGGGACTAGACCTCAGTCAGAGATTATCGTACATAATACATCCAACGACTTAAACCTCTCGCAATACCTGAGCCACTGTCAAGTAGTATTTCCTGCCGGGCTCGAATCGGAAGGAATGGATTATTCCCGATGTGTATCTGTTCTGTTCATGAACCAGAGCTGTCATCGTTGCACCCCCGCCGACCTTGGCACCGAAGCTCCTCACTTTGAACTTCAAATCTGAGGATTTGGGAGTTTCAGAGGAACGCTAAAGCCGACATTGTATCGACGTCTTGAGAGGTGAACGGATAACAGACCATTCACTCACTGTATTTGAACTGCTCTTTACACTTCCAGAACGTATGATCTGGCAGCGTGGTCATGTCCAGAGTGTAGCAGGATCCTGTCTTCACGTAAGTGAAAGTTCGATTCCATAGGTCGGTGCAATCGAAGGATTCGCAGAGATCCGATCGAGACTCCATCGTACAGTCGCTCACAACTTCTTCGGCGAGGTAGGTGAAGTTAATTATGAATTTCATGAGCACGATGTCGTTCCCGACCATGGATTCCTGTTGTGAGGGAGACTCCGGTGGAAATTCTCCTCCGATTGGCAATCTATTAATTTGTGGTGGTGTTTTGAAAGGTGTACCCACGAAATTAGGTTCTCTGTTCGCGCAGTTCTCGCCCAGGTACGTAGAGCATATATCGCTGTAGTTAATTCTGGAAAAGGAAAAAACCCTGCTCACGACCAAAGTCACCAATAGGTACGAAATCATACCCAATATGCAGCGACTATGAGGATCATTAAGAACGAGCTGAATGAGAACTGTGGCGTGGTGACAAGCACGACAGGTGTCGTCGTGGGCGGTCCCATTGCGGAACGTATTCTACCCGTCAAGAAGACAAACAGTCGTCGCTGGGAAGGCGGCTCTGTCTATTGAGTCCTGAGAGTAGTAGACCGTAGTAGGATATCTTCTGTACTCGTGGAACTCGCGGATGCAACTCACGCTGCATGCAATTATCGTACTCAGCAGGAGACACTGCAGTAGGAAAGCGGGAACGCCTGAGTGGAAGCAGACTCGCGTCGGGCCCGTCGCGAGAATTCTTCCCTTTGACGCACGTCGCCCATTGGATTCCACGACCCAGACACGTACCGTTTTGAATGACTTATGAACGACGAGGTAATGCATGATTGTCAAGATAGAAAACATCTGGTAGGCGTTGACTTGAACTTTCCTGGCACAAAGGGCTCCTACCTTGTAGAACGAGAGCCCCATCCAAAAACCGATGTAACCTCCTATGATCCCGAGTATCTGGGTGGACTTGTCGGGAAAAGCGATCGATTAGGTTCCCCGGAGAACTTTGTGACAGTCTTAAATTTCTTCCGGACCGAGAAAAATGGACCTTCAAGGGACCCACCGTCAACAAGGGAACGAAATGCAGGACATCGACTTGACGAGACGTCACGATAACTTTGACATTCACGTACTTCAGACTGGAAGAGACGGGAACAAATTGACGGTAGGATTTTTCCCGTCCAAAAAATTTTCATCTATCCATTCCTTTCCCTCTTCTCGACTGGACCCGGGACGGACGTTTTCGTGTTCTGACAAATCGGCAAGCAATGAATGATTCAAAAGCTCACTCGTTGTCATCCGATCCGATTTGACGCCAGATGGACTGCGTTGCTTTGTACGTGTCCTCTCTGCAGGCGGCGGGACATTCGGTCGGACAAATCTTGGTGTACATTTCCCGGGCATGAGCTGAATAAGAAACGAATCTCCTGTTTTACATTCAGAGCGTAATTTCGGAATTGGAAACTGGCGTTGAGTCAGCCGCCGAACCTTGCACGCAGTTTTCGGTCGCGTTCGCGTCGCAGACGTTCCCGCTAATTTTATTCCTGTAGATGTAGTTCGACATGAGACACCCGCAAACCCGGAGAACCACCTGCATTTTGCAGTCTTCGTTGCACATCTGGGGACAGGAGAGGGTTTCGCTTCGTTACCACAGAATGCTTCCTTATGTCAGGGAGCCCCTTCCAGGCTCCTCAACAGAATTTATATCAACCGCTCCGCAACGGAGGATTCCGGCCCCGTTCGCTTACGTCTCGGGACGATTTCACCGTGTATCCGTCGTCGAAAGTGAGCGTCTCAGTATAGTTCCGGCACATAGTGTCATACGGCGGTGGCAATGTCCGGGTCCCTGTGGGTGCAGGCGTAGTTTCAGGGGAGGGCTCGGCAAGGACGTCAGGGGGAAGAAGAGTTTCCATTGAAACATAAACCTCAGTCGAGAGTGCTTGCCTTCCTGGATCACTCCGAACACGTAGTCACCCGACGGGCGTAAGACGATGGCATGCCTCTGTCCCGCCGTGTTCGTATCGACGTAGTGAAAGCCTAGGGTCAGCTCATAGGGCGACGTCTGAATGTGCTCATCGTCCGGCCAGGACACCATCATATTCATCTCTGATTGGGTTATTGACGATTTTCTTAATCGAGCTCTCTGACTCTCCGAGTCATATTCTTCAGCAGAGAGACCCACCGAAAGCGATGATGTTTTGATGTACAGCTTCCATTTTAGTGTCTGTTCTCCAATTCATGGTGTAACACATATGGCTTGGTAGGATGGAGTACGATACTTGAGTGATGCTGAGGGAGAGATGCAATCAATTTTCGATATCATCCGTGCCGAAAGCTGAGAGCCCGGATCGACCGAAAAAAAAGTGACTAGGGCTCTAAGTGAAAATTTCAATTGCGTAACTCCGAACCCATGAATTCCTCCATCGTGCGATCCGGCTCCCAGGTCCCAATCCTCAAACCACTCGTTCGACCAGAAGACATGGAGTCTATTGGCATCGGAAAGTTCTAAAGCGCCATTACTTCAAGGGAAACGGACGCAAAACGTGATACCTAGTTGAGGAGCGATCGTTCCTGAGGTCCCAAGGTATGAAGCCTTCCCAGATACAGGTCTTCCGACGTAGCCGACGCATACTCACTCAGTATTCAAATAAAACTCGAAATAGTATTGCGCGGGATTCACAAAGCCGATTTGAAGGATGTTTGTTGGATCCAAGGCTATTTCCGACAGATTCGCTTCGGTCATCACGATGTTTTGTATCAAGGACAGCTTGCAAACAAGACGTAATACTCTCTGAGACACAGAAAAACTACGCGAAACCTTGGTTGCTTCTGAGTTCGACACTCTCTGCCGAAGTCTCAGAGAGCCGTGATACGGTGGATAAGTCTCAAAACGATTCTCTACCCCGATCGCGCCAGAAGTGCTACACGTACCTCGATCGTATCGTTGCAGGCGTCTTCGAAACGTTCGCAGAGTTTCGCTTTGTCAATCCTAGATCAATGGAACTTCGGATGAGACCAAGGGTTCACATTCGGCGAATTCGCCATGCCGAGACAAAGCTTCGATAGTCACCAGTTTGTTATGCAAAAAGATAATCCCGGATAGAGGAGAGTTCCTTCGCCTTCAGTCCGAGCGTCGACAGTACTGGGATACTTCCAGTAGTCCATCATTACCTGGGTTTCGGAAAGCACGTTTCCAATGAAAGTTCCTCCCTCGGAGTCGCAGCATAGATAAGCCGAGACTCGATCAGCTTACTTGTAATCCTTGGTAGACGAATGCTATCACTGAAGAGATGAAAACTACGACGCGGAGCAGACTGGAGGCGTCTAGCCTGGGATCATGTGAAGAACGAGGAAAAATCGAGGATCATCATGATGGGCGAAACGCTCTCTATCCAATGAAATCTCTACGCAAAATGAGTGTTTGGCGGGAGCCGCAGAACGAGTCTCTTCCATCTCGAATGAACTCGACGCACCATTTCCGAATAGTTGGGATCCCGACAAGCATCGCCGCGGTCCAGCGTACCAATGGCAGTGGACTCCACGGAATGGACCCTCATGATGCATCGAGTACTTAAGAGGGAAGTCGTGGAAATAGACATTAAGTGCACATATTGGCATACATTTCAGGTGCGCGCGGAACAGTGCGGGGTAGTGTCGTGACGGGCACCGAGTTGCGTGACGGCCCAAAGCAAAAGGGTGTCAGCGACACAGCCCTCAGTTCCTTTATCAATACACGATGCACCGAGTGTTGGCACTCAGATCATCATTCATACCTCGGGCGTCCTTCAAATGGAAAAAGATGAACAATTTATACCGCGCCATATCCCAGGGAGCCCTTGTAAGGAGTAATCGAGCCACGCAGTTGATCGGATGTCTCGTTTATCACTCAAGGAAAAATCATTCACCCGTGAACCATCGAAATATTCGGTCTATTGCGCAGGATCGGACGATATGTCCATTATCAGATGTTTTTCCCTCCATTTATTGCTATCGGAGGTTCCTTCTCCCAGTTGTAATGCAGTGTTGGAGACTCCGCTCATTCCGCGACTATTTCGGAAGAGCCGAACCGACGATTCAATTATGATTGATGAGCGTGCAGACCCAGTCCTCCGCGAAGATGGAGCTCTCTTCCAAGATAAGTGAAGTAAAACGTCCGACGGTCTCGAGCAGACGGGGAATTTCCTTCGAGAAACTGAATTCAGTGGGTCCTCGGAATTTTGGTTAGCTTTCAAAGTTCTTCTGTTCGAGCCTCTCGGTCTGAACGAGCTTCTTCCTGATACTGCTTTTCCATGCCTTGCTCCGGCCACATTCGGATGCGGAGCCCCAAACCCACTGAACCGATCCACGTGACCACACCGCTTGCCGCCAGAAGATTCACAACGTCACAGTTGACTTTCTCTTCACAAGGTCCGGTAATCTCGATGCTGAGCGGACTGTCTCCATAAACTGGTATTTCCAAATGAAATGACTCGTCCGACTGACAATCGATGCTCTCCTCGCAGTGCCCCCCCTCTAATTTGAACGAAATATTCAGCTCCTCAGGGGCTGGCTTGGCGTGGACAGGAAGCGATACAGTTCGAATTTCTATACCCAGATGTTTGGGGAGAAAGTTGTCATGGATGTGATTGAAAGCTTTCACGAGCTCAGTACGGTCTAGCCGATTCTTCTTCCTCGACGATTGTTCCGCTAGGTGATACAGGTAGGCATCGAGGTTGAAGAATTTCGTGAGATCGTAGGTCCGATAGAACCACGACTGGAATTTCCTCACTCTGGCGAGTGCCTCCTTTGTTTTTGCATCAAACTATGCTCGGGGCAGAGCTTCTCAGAAAGCTCCATCAGCTGTCCTTCCAGTCTCTCAACAATTCTCATCGCCGTTAAGTGCGTCCTCTGTATGAGCCATTTTTTGTCTGCAGGTCCGAGATTCTCAGTCCGTTCTAGAAGTGTTCTGAAAATGTCTTCCATCACGATTTTCTATTCGTTGTTTACGCTGCACCAATCAGTAATGTTCCGACCCCCCGCAGATACCTGCGCGGGATCGGAGGGGCTTGGTCTTGATTTTTCACTGTCGGCTGAGGCAGGTTGGGGATTTCTTATGAGCCTAAGGGCAGAGCTTTCTTCGTCGAGTTCATTCAGATCCCGTCGGGGGCTCTTTTCCAAGAACGAAATTCTTGAGATCGTGGGAGCTCCTGCCACAGGATCGATTCTCGAAGGGCGTGCCATTCACTCCCTCACTCTTTTGCGACACGAACGACTCAGCGCTCCCCATCAGCGTGGGCAGCTGAATAACTTCACCATTGGGAGTTTGTTTGCGCAGTTGAGCAGCAGCCGCGTCGCGGCAACTTCGAGTGAATCCGGTATCGAAAACGAGCTGTTGAGCCTATCCTGTATTCAATGGACTCGCCCGCGTAAATGCTCCCCAGCGTCCACTAAACGGATAGCGGTCGGGCCTCCATGTGGCAGTCGGATACAATGTTTGTTAATTTCATTCCTCAAGGAACAATGCCCCTCTCTAAATATTTTCGAATGGCCACGGTCAGAGCTTCAACGGATGCCTATGAAATTTATCCGGGGTCCCAGATCATCTTCTCGGGAGCGACGCTGAGCGAAACGTGATACCGCGTGAGGTCGCAGACCCTGCGAGGCTGAGGGGCTGAATAATCGAATGAGAAGGAAATATTAGACATCCGCTTCGGATGAAGTTGATAATTTCTTCTCGAGAGCATTCCTCGATCGTAATCTCCGTCGATATCCGCACAGAAAAAATATTGCCTCAATCCAGCGCATGACATCGAGACGCTCCTCTCGCCGAGATGAAAAAATGGTCAGTAAAGATCACCGGCCGCCGTATTTTCTGGACCCTGTAATCGTGTTCAAAACACCTGGATCTGTTCAGTGTCGGAACTCGAGAGCATTGCGAGGAATGCAAACACAGAAAATGTCTATCCCTCTCTCCCTATCATCGTTCACATCCATATCAAAAAGATCAAAACATTCGTATCATCGCAATCATTACGTTTCACGCACGGCAGGGCTGGTGTGTCTTTGACGGGAGCCTCATCGTCGGCAGTCCCGATTATCTGAGCTAAATATTATCACTCTCATCTATCCAGGGTCTCGTGATCAGCAAATTCGAAGAAAAACCCCGAGAAGATCAAAATGGCCCGGCACGTGTACGTCCACGTGTGAACCGAGCGGGGAGTCGCGATGTTCTTAAGCCGTTCATTGGCCGCTCCGTTGCAGAATAATCGTCAGAGTTGTTCCGTCATCACGCGCTTGGGTCTCGTCCAAGGTTGAGCCTCTGAGCGAGCAGAGAGAAGTGGGAACTTCGCTCTCTTCACTTCCGACTTGGTGGTTCTCGATACGGCGGCGCTAGAAATCGCCAAGAGTGCCTATCGGTCCGAGCGCTGAAGCCACCCGCCGTGATGGCTTGGGCCGTTCACGTCACTGAGGTCCTGGTATCTTTTGCCGCGGTTTTCCTGCTCATGTTCGCTGTGAAATCCATCCGGCCTCATTGGGAATACTATCGCTACATAAGGAAGTTCGGCGGACGTTACGACCCCTTTTACGGATTCGTGCTCCTGCAAGTAGCCTACAGCGCCTTGAGGGATCATCTGCGCGGTGGCGATCCGTACACATCGGTATTCCGAACTCTGAAAGAGCTGACGGAAGAAGGGAAATCTTCATTCGTGGTTTATAGCGGTTTCGAAGCCAATGTCGCCATCTACAGAGCCGAGGAAGTCGAAGCCTTCGTGAGCCATAGTGAGAACATCAGCAAACCCTTCATCATCTACGACATGGTCAACCCTTGGCTCAAGCGCGGTCTCCTCACGAGCACCGGCAGCAAGTGGCGCTCTCGGAGGAAAATGCTCACTCCTGCATTTCATTTCAAGATACTCGATTCGTTTGCTGCGGTGATGAATCACCACGCTCGGATACTCACGGAACAGCTCGGGTCCAGGATCGACGACGACATCGTGCCCCCCATCCAGACGCTGACCCTGAAAATAATTTGTGAAACAGTGATGGGGGTGAATTTGGACACTTATGAAAGAGAGGCCACGCGAGACTATCTTGACGCCATGCGGAGAATGGGGGAGTTATTACTTCTTCGAGTGATCTCACCGTATCAGTGGCCGGAGTGGCTCTATCGGTGGACTCCGAGCGGCTCCGAAGCTTACGGGGTTGTGGCTCGGCTCCACCATTTTAGCAAGACAGTTATCGAGGAGAGACAAGCCTATTTCGAGAACGATCCGGAAGCACTGGGGAATCTCATGAAACTCGACGTCGACGAGTCGTTCAAATGTAAGAAACCTTTTCTGGATCTGTTGCTCAAGGAACACTTCAATAAGAGGAGTCAATTTACGATCGAGGACATCCGAGAAGAAGTCGATACCTTCATGTTCGAGGGGCACGACACCACAGCCCAGGCCCTGTCGTTCGCGTTGTTCCTCATCGGACACCATCCCGAAGTCCAGCAGAGAATTCACAAAGAGCTCGATGAGGTTTTGGGGATCGAGAACAACGACTGCGACATCGATCTCGACCAGCTCCGACAACTCAAGTATCTCGAGTGTGTCGTCAAAGAGAGTCTCCGTATTTACCCCTCGGTACCTCTCGTCGGTCGGAGGATTACTAAAGAATATCAGCTCAACGGGAAAACCGTCCCTCGAGGCAGCAACGTATACTGCTTCATTTTCGCCCTGCATCGCGATCCGAGATATTTTCCAGAGCCGGAACGCTTCGATCCGGATCGGTTTCTTCCGGAGAAATCCGCTGGGCGACATCCTTTCGCGTTCTTACCTTTCTCAGCGGGAGCCAGAAATTGTATAGGACAAAAGTTCGCCTTGCGAGAAGAAAAGATCATCTTAGCTTGGATCCTGCGGAGATATAATCTTCAGTCTATGATGCCGCGAGACGATATCAAGCTCTACACGGAATTAGTGCTCCGATCGAAATGTGGGCTACCCGTCAAATGCACTCCACGCTCACGCAATTCAGATCCTGTTCGCTGATTGCTCAAGTTTTCCATAAATCAGGAATTATCCCAATGAGTTCCGATTGTTTTTTTCCCTTCCGGAAATGTGAGGCCAGTCGTGTCAACAAGGCCGGAGCCCGACCCTCGGTTCCGACCGGGCGGCAAAATCGGCAAGAGGGAGGCTCCCTTGAGCGGTCTGGCAACGTACTAATGGGAAAATGATGAAATTCCTCTCTAATGGAGATGATCCGCGATTCGGAGCGTATCTACGGAGTTCCATTCAGTCATGTCATAATCGAAGCTCTTTCTGACATTACGACGAAGCGTTCAAGGTCGTTCATGCGTGTCCATTCGCATTGCGACGTCGAGTCATTCATGTTTCACAGATGCCGATTTTGATCACCCTTAATGGTTTCCTATGGATAAATACATCCAGTGTTGCATTCCTCTCGATCGATTCTGGCAAAAACTCCCATGAGGGCGAAGAGATCAGCCTCTGAAAATCCGAACTGGCGAAATTCTCCGGACACAAACTCATCCACTGAACGATTCGATGTCCGTACGGAAGATCACCCCCTATTCTCCATTCGAGTTCCCCTCGGCCCGGGTTGCGGGGGTTCCGGACCGAAAGGGAGCTCCAGCGCTGCGAGGCAGCATTGGATACGAGTTCCGTCGAAATCCGGCGATTTTCAGAGACGCTTTCCTGACTTCGGTTCTCTAGCGAGTTGTATCCAGGCTCGTAGTCGGATGTGTTCGACTTCCCCCCACCAGCTCTCCACAATGACACCGGTGGAGAAATCCGAGATCGAACGGATCGAGCGCTTGAGATTCGAACAACGGCGACAATTCAGATGCTGGCTGCTTGAAGCTGTAAGATCTCGTCTAAAGCCCGGCTCAAGCGCACTTGTCTCGCGAGCAATCCGAGCGAAAGCAAATTGAACTCGTCGCCGACGGTTGACCCCGCACAAACCATCCTCGCGACGCTCTGGAAATCCGAGCAGCAAATACCCACCCGTATACTCAGGTTCGTGGCCTCGAATGGCGAATATTCTCCGCTTCGGTCGGGTTTCCGCATATCATGCGCGAGCATACCTTCATCGAGAGCACATGAGCGCTCACATGTACACGGAGACATTGTTATTTGACTAAGGCTGTCACCGAGACCAACTCCGAGCGTGGACTCATATGGGACGCGATCTGCATACAATAAGGGAGCGAGCTAAGGAGAGCTGCGTGAGATTGTGGATGGCTGGCTCGCTGGCTGGCTTCACTGGATTTGTCCTGCACAGCTGGCTACAGTGACGTCGTCGCACTTATCCAAACTGAGCTGGCGCTCTGTCGAGTGGCTTCATTTGAATATCAAAGACGCTCTCATTGGCCAACACGAAGACACGGACTTCTCTCCGATTCGAGTTCAGACCACGAGCAGCTGCAATTACGGTGACTCTTGCGGCAAATGAGCGAAAGCTGATCAGCGTTGATAATAATCCGGCGGCGAGAGCTTCGTCGGAAACGTTTTTTTTCTCATCTGTGTTTTTCTCCGAATAACCGGGAGCCTTCTTTTCTGTTAATAAAGATAAGATACTGCTTCTCGTTTCCGGGTTGAGTTGTGCCACTGCGTCCGATATTCCAGCCCCCTGAGTCCGGACAGTCGAATTGAATTCTCGAGCGGACGAGTCCTGTTCTCCGATCTAATTATTCGCCCGCCTGGAATAACCCGCTTCTGAATGGAGCAGCAGAGAGCAACTCTGACCGAAGAACGTTGGCGGAACTACCTAGTGCGTACGAGAGGCTTCTCTCGCACAGGAATGGGTGAGAGCAGCGACAGGGGCATTGTTCAACGCCGCCGGCGAATGTCTCCTCATCAGTCAGTCTATTCCGTTCCGTTTTCTTTTGAGTGACTGAAACAGAAGCGTCGTCATCGCCAATGGCTGGAAAAGTCGGATTGACTATACTGATTGACTCGAGCGCGGAACGCGCGCTGAAAGAGCTCACGCATTCAGGGGGCAAACGCAGCGACGTCCCTGCTCGCTGGAGCTTTTCTGATGATGGTCTCCGTCGATTCTTTTCGCTACCTTCAACACTCGACACGGATCGCAAAATGTCTGAGAGACACGCCGCGCCGCCGGGGGAAAATCCCTCAACTCGCGACAGATTCCGCTTCAGATGCGCTCGAGCGGCGATGTATGTATGTATGTGCATACTTTTTCCGAGGTTTGGCGCGGGGCAACGAGGGGAGTGTCTCCCGGCGATGGATCTTCCGTCGTGGATTCAGCAAACGCAAACAAGGCGCTTAGTGCAAACACGACACCGTGGCCCGCCACCACGCCGGGCGAGGACACAGCAAGATCCTGCTGGAGTTCAAGTATTATATCGACGGTTTTGTTGATCGTTGCAGTTGACCGATGTAGTGAGAGCCTCGCCAGCATCGCCCCACGAGGCCACGAGGGCGGCACAAGCTCCGATCGGCTTCGTTCACCCTTCCCGGATGGGAATCGGCGACGCAGCTACGACGATGTGAGCAACGAGTGCGAACGAACGATATATAGATGGATGAATGATTTGTACGCTCCGATAACTGCTCTCGCTCAAGGAAGCCGCGCCCTGAGAGTCGGCCGTCCGTGAATCTGTCAATCTTATTGAAATGAGGAGATGCGAGCCGGTCGTCGACAGTCTGCTCCCTCTCGCTTGTTGTTCCGCTCAAATGTCTGCCACCGTGACTGTCATCCAGTCAATCAGTTCTTCGGTCGTTCGATCTGTCAATCGTTCGTGGCAAAGTCTGTTTCTCGTCTTATCGGTCATACGGAGAGTCTCATGGGGACTTCATTCGATCGGATCTCGACGCGGCAAGAACGATCTGGAAGAGATGCCTGCATCCTCTGCCGGAGCGACCAACGGCTTTCAGCTCTGGATCTCGAGCAGATATTTTCCGCCGCTTCGGCACACTTTGCGCTCCTTCAGTCGATGCGAAGTAAATCGAACACAGATAACGGCGCTGTTCCGGGATGATTTGGTGAGAATCCAGAGTGCGTTTCTCGCTCCTAAATATAGCGAATGGGACGAGCAGCATTGCTCAGAGTCTCGAGAGGGACGGGATGACGGATGTTGGGGACAAATAATAGGGAGGCAACTAAGCCCGGGGAGAGAAACGCGAGTAAAAAAGGGACGACGAGCGGAGGCAATAAAGGAGCGATTTTATCCGAAAAAAATACACAAAGCCAATGTTTGTCTTCCGCTCAGATTTGTTCTCTCGATGGGGAACCGGTGAATTAATTCCACCACAATGAAGCGGGCGCGATCGAGTCAGAGAATGTTCCCGAATTTTCGCTTGTCGCGAGTGCCTTCCCGAACCAGTATTCACAAAAAAAAATGTAATCGAGCACGGTCGCGTCAACATCATGCGTTCTGCGAGCCGCGATTCAGCACCGAACGCGCGAATCATCTCTCGATTCCGGAAATGATTTGAATCGCGATCAATTAAGGCTGATAATACATCGACGCTTACGTCTTCTGGCGTTCGGGTTGCGTGAAGAGAAGAAAACGTGCACTTTCCTGCTTGAAGTTTGAGCTCCTTGGTCCACAGGGCACCCCCGAGAATTCGCCTACGATTCTCGGGGCTTTCCATCAACTGGTGGATGAAGACCCATTCTGACATAAACTCTCGGTTTAAAAGGCTGTCATAATCAGCTGAGCTTGACAGCATTTGACTCGGCTGTCGTTGTCGACGGGAGAAACAGATAGTGCGCTCTGTCGAGTCAAGAGGAACGGAAAACGTGACAGCGAGCGGGAATACTGCGCTGGGCACAAACCCTTTTCGAGAGGAAGTGCCTGTCAAAGGAGGGTTTCCGGTAATCGTCGCAAGTTTCGTTCAGCCTGTTCTGTGTTACGATTTCTCTCCGTCGGGAATGTCGCTCTGATAGTGTGCTTGTTTCGCCGGCGTTGAGCTCTCGCGAGAATGCCCCAAGTCATCCGGATGACTGACGTGGCCCTGTTTTCGAATCTGCTTTCTCGAGTCGATGAGGCTGTGAATCCCTCTTCGACACCGCGACAGGGAATACCTCGCCCCTATGACGTTCCCTTGATTAAAGAGGAAAACGCAGAAGTCGAGTGAGAACATACGCTCCTGAATTAGGACATCGCAGTATCGCTGAATCGCAAAGAAAAATAATCAAAGCGAGTGTCAGGAATTTTCTTGCGCCGCACGTCTCCATTGCGCCGCTATCTGCTCGTTTCATAAAAGTTTCACAATGGGATTTTTATTGACTCTCGACTGCCTGTCCCGCCTTGGTCGAGAACATAGGTATGCGCCACATCTGGCGCAAGGAAACCCGACGTCGCACTCCTCCCGTTCCGGACTCTCTCTGCGCTTGCTCCTCTCTCTCTATGAATTCAGTCGTCCCGTTCCGGTGCACGGATTCCGTAAGGGGACGGTAACGCTCGGAGCGATTCTCTGCTTATCTCGACCTCGAATCGGGGAGCTCTTGTTTTCTCCGAATAGCTATCGATTTGAAGTAACGTTTTCCGAGACTGGGAATTACCGTCGCCTTGACCGAACACCGGGGCACTCGATTGACTGTCAAGGATTTGAATTCCTGCTCAGAAGGACGAATGATGAGCAGCATAGAATAAGACCCGATGAGAATCCGAGTGGGGAGAGTGGGATTCGACATCCTCGTTGCTGCTGCTGCTGGCGACGACAGCTGCATGGAGCCACACCGCCTGGCGGCAGATATGGTGCGTCGAAAAATCGGTGCCGACCCCCCTCATTCTTCCTTGATCGACCCAAATAACGAGCACTCATTGGTTTCCCATCCGTCAGGAAATCGCGAGGGCCCTCGCTCAACGACGGTGTCGCTCCGTATCGGTCGCAGAACACGACCAGCACATTTGAGTAATTTCGCGACCACCGCAAAATACGACTCACGAATGGCGTTGTCAGATGTCAGATGGAGGGAGCGACTCAGATGTTCTTCCGCGTGGATGGGGGTTACTCCGAGCATCTATTTTTGAAGGGACTAACAGGAGCTAGGAGTCCAAGGAAAGCTCGGATTCTTCCCAGAAGCCCGCACGAGGACGTTCCCTTTTCGAGAAAACTGAGTGCCGCAGATCGCCACACTCCCATTGATATCGAGGGGATTTTTTAGTTCAGACCGTCGAGTTGTCTCGCACCTTGCCCAGAATCGCTCTCGAACAAGGAAAATCGGAAATACACGATTCAGTAATTTATTATTCATTAGTTATATATTCCTCGCTCGCAAGTATTGACACTTGTCGGGGTCACGACCATCATGGTATCCGAAATTTCAAATCGTAGCTTTATCATGAGGCATTCTCAGGACTTTTTTCCCGGGCGCTCAGGATGAGACGGATCAACCTCCAGACTGGATCTTCAATTGCTCCACAGTCTTCCACTCTGGTATCTCAGGGAAGAAATACTACCGAATGGCACATGCGAACTTTAGACGCCTGAATACATTCTCACCGATTATGTCGATATCTCCGTCGACTACTTCGGAGCTATTTGGAATCGACGACATGACTCGTGGAACACTCCGGAAGACGAGCAATATTTTATACACTCTCCAACACTCCCATTCGAGACTACTATGTTTCACTCCAGCGGACGGGCGGGGAACAATCATCGAAAGTCCATTCGACGGCTGAGTAGAAAGGGGGATTCCGTTACCACAGCAACGATGATTTGGATGATTCCGGTGTTTTGGCACTCGAGTCGATGGTATGAGTATTACTTCCTACAGGATATGTACAGCACGGAAGTACCGCAGCACAATCGGCGGCCGATGACTGAGGACACAAATTCTGAGAATGTTCACGCTGGATGAAGATAATGTGGGGGAAAAATTTCGCTCGCTCTCTAAACAGGCATGATGACGACGACTATACAAATACCATCTGGGCCGGCGTATCACAATGTAGCGGCAGCGCGAGGCGCACATCAAGACGACGCAGTCAAGTCGAAGCTGTTTGCTCAGCACATACAGAGACAGAGAGCAAGCAACTAACCCGAGCGAACACCGACCGGATTGAAGTCCCTCAAGATTGAATCAAAGGGCGAACGTTTGTCTTCATTTGCAGATGTAGGTTTCGGTGCGGCTCTCGCACAGCTTGCAAGTGACATAGCAGCACCAGTGGAATTGACAGTCGCATCGTTCAGTTATCCGTTTGACCTGGAAAGTTCAAAGTCTCTGAGACATTCTTCGAGGATAATGAGTCGGCCTCGAGCGAGAGGAAATCGCTCGGGATTGCCTCGACCGATCACAAGCGAAACGTTTGCAGGCCACTCACGATTCGTCGAGCCCCTCTGCCGCAGCACAGATAGTCGCAACTGTCGGATCCTTTCGAATGTTTGTTGCAGACTCGACCGGTTGTGCCGAGAATCTTCTTCTTGGCGTTCCTGTCGCAGAAATCCGGAGACTCGTGAATGTGGACCAGGCTATCTCTCGAGTACGGAACGCGACGCTTCCCCCTTCGTTGCTTCTTCAGACCTTCTGCTGAGATCTGCAATTGATTGCGTAGGATAAATTCTCGAAGGTATTGTATATCTATTGCGAGTAAGTTTTTTGAAGCTGAGTCCACGGAATCCTCGCCCCATATTCTCCAAAACAACGGAATATAACTCAGAGAGGACCTGGGTCCTCGTCATCATTTTCTCCGGGAGCCGTGGTCGTAACATTGTCGATATCCCCGTCGAATTTCGCATTCCTATACAGGAATAGTTGGAGCGTAACGATTCTTGCCAGCTGCACCACTGGGCAGCGCGCCTCGTCTCCCCGCTTCCGCCATCCTCCCCTCCTTTTATCGCCCACCACCTGATACATGGGATTTTGATCGCGACCGTGGCCTCTAAATCGAGACGACTTTCGTGGGAGAGATATCGAACGTGGTCACAGCGGGGAAATATTGACACGAGATGCTCTCGATATTAGAGAGTGTGGATTCCCTTCTCCATGGAAGGGCTGCCAGAACACAGCCCTGTCAGGTCTGATATTCGAGTGTATGGCTGAATATAGGAGCCGATCTGTTGGCTCGACCTCCAACGCCAATAATCGCTACTCCGCGAAGTTCCGGTAGAAAACTCTCATTTCAAATTCGCTGTAACCTGAGATCCGCTGTCTGCCCCATCTTCCGAGCGTCGATTCGCCAGTCACCACCCGAAGCTGAAAGGCTGACTGTGCTCTCCGGGGGGGAACTAGAATGAAATCTGATCTTTTTTATTGAAGAGCTTCCATGTCCCCACCGTTCCTCTCCCCGAGGAGAAATCTTAGCGAGGACCGGCGGTCTGAAGTTCTTAAAGCCTGCGCCGCGATGGCAGCGCCCTTGCGTCTTGCGTCATAGGGGAATAACTACCAAGAGAAGGCGTACATAGATTCCTAAGTTGCTTAGAGGCCCCGTATTCATCCCTCGTCGAAGGAGTGGAGGGGAAGGGTTTCCGACTGACTGAGACGATCCGTCCCCGGGGTGGAAACTCTATCGTACCAATTAATCCGCGAACCGAAGGATGTCACCCCGTGGTCTGCTTCGTCTTTAGGTCAAGTCTTCGAGTCGGCAAGAAACGATTCCGGCAAAGTATTCACGCATCAGTCCAGTCCCGGGTCCTCTAATAATATTCTCGAAATTCCGTATTAAGAGGCTACACTGACGAGTATAATTTTTTCGTTCGGTATCGAGCGAGGTCATTTCTGTCTAGACTCTAGAGCCAGTTCGCCCGCACGGAGTTTGAGCTCAGTACGGACTATAAGCGTGTCAACCTTGTCTATTCCGCAAGATTAAGCCCCGAAAGGGACAGCGTGCGCAAAAGGGAATCGTTGACAAAGTTGACAGCGAGATTTGCTGATGTGGCAAACTCGTTTTTCTTGCTCTGATCCAGCCGATAGAAGAGGGAGTGAAGGGAAACGAACCGCCAGTATCGCTTAAATCTTCCCTGACTATCGATGCCACCGCCAAGGATACAGCGGAAGGAGCAGCGACTGCCACGGCTGTGCTGCTAGCGGTATAGTTTCGGAAGCGCCCGCCTTCTCCGGGATTCCTGCTCGACTCCTGAAACAGGTTCCATGTCCTGAGTTGGCATAAAGGATGGGTTGAACAGGATATTCGACCTGACCGCTCTCTGCCAAACTGCCCGGCGACCGCCATAGTGGCTGTCAGCCGTCGCCTGTGGAGTCTCGCTCAAGGGATCTCGGCTGAGCTGTTAAATACGCAACGTAAAGCGAAGCAACTGGAGGAAAACATTTTTACAGCTGAGAGCGGTGTTGGCGGTAGCAGCAGCGTCAGCGTCGCTCGCAACGACAACGAAGACAGCGACTGCAAACTGCAAACGCTTCGGGTGGGGCAACTCGGCAAACAAGAATCTCGTCATAGGCCGTTACTGCCGCGTTCCTCACTCTGTTTTCTCGCGATTCTTATCCGTGGTGTTATGGTTGTTGTTATTGTTGTTCTTGCTGGTGCACTTTCCTGTGCGCCGTCGTTTTCGGCCGCCGAATGTTCCAGGGATCTCATTGGAGTGAATCGAGTAAAAAAGATGGGGAAAATAAGAGGACATCTCTTCTCATCGTGCCCCAGGTCTTGTTCCACCGGGAAGAGGAAACGGCTTCAACGGTTCCAATAAACTCCCTCGGCAACAAGGCATAGCGGTTCTCGAACATCGAAGGCTTACTCCGGAATAGCTAGATAGAAGAGATGATCCCACGTTATCAGCACGATGAAGCCTGAAGTCGAAAAGGGAGAGGGGTTGGAGTGACGGCGGGACCATTCCAAGTTCACGAAGCTGCGCGCACCGAGCCTTGTGAGCGGTCTGTATGCACTTCGAGCTCGCCACCGATACATGTGCGATTGGGCTTCGCCTTATAGCACCAGCCGAGACTACTCCTGCTCGATATGGCGTTTTGGTAACGTGCGGGAACTCATTCCGGGCATTGATCGTTGTCGGATCCGAAAGAGAAAAATGAAGAGCCTCTGATTGAATCTCAGAGCGAAACCGCGCTTTCCCGGTAGGGGATGATTTCCTAGCTCTCTCTCTCTCGTGGTTCGGGCCGGAGGGGAAATGAAGACTGCATGGTATCACGTTGCAAGCACTCAACAACCATCCCTCAGAACTTCCGGTGTACGAGAAGCGAAACGAATGGAATGTGGAAAAACTCATTAGAGCCTTCTCGAACGTCTTCAATCGTTCTCTGGTGGATCGATTCGTTCATTTCCCGTTACGCCAATGACGCGGATTCCGGTCCGCAAGGGGGGTTGTTCCCCTCACAATTGTTTTTTGTTCCCGGGAGAACAAAACATGGCTGCGTCGTCACGGCATGGCATCGGCGCCAACGAACTACGAAAGAGAAAGATATCGACCCCTGACTCGCGTCCGGACCTCGCTTGGTCTGCCAGCGAGGGTGTCTCGCTCGCTCCACTGGCTGGATGTTCGCTCCAAAGTTTATTATCATAATATAGCAGTGAAAAGAGGCTTGGAAAAGTTCTCCAAGTTTTCAGCAAGCCGGCCAGCACCCATCTCATATCTGTCGTTGGTGGGAGAGCCCCTCTGCTGCCTCCGTCGCCTGACTAGTGAAGGCGCCCGTCCGCCGGACGACCGACCGTACCGCGGCGACGTTCAACATGCAGCAACAGAAGCGGACAGTGGTTCGCGGATATTGGGGAAAGATGGAGATCATATGGAAGTGTTCGAAGCGAACTAGCTGGCGTGACTAGCTTGTCACTCACTTTGTCTTACGACGCGGCCAACGAGCCGGTCGCGGAGTAGGATCCGGTCTTCCTACTCGAAGACCGGATTCATCAAGTGCAAGGAACTGCACGAACCCCGCGACGGACCTATCTCGATGTGCATACTCGATAAGCTTCTGCGGCGCAGGACTAATCGGCTGCTGGAGCATCTTGAGGCAACCCGGACAGCGCCGAGACGAGCTCCAGCCGCAGAGAACGAAGCCCGTTTGGGATTTCGACTCGCCGAACTCAACGAGGAGCTTGTTTGTTCCCGCCTGGGTTCTCCCAAAGGGCCAACGGATGTCCCCGATGAGACCGCGCTTAACTAAGGTCGGTGCACTGCGTGTTTATTGCTCTATAATTCACTTGTCAGGAAGACCTGGCTCATTAGATGACTGTGATGGTCGTGGCTGTAAAGGACATGTCTGGTTTGGTCTTTTTCCGTCCTCATCGGGTGTCTCGCTTCCCGTGAACCCGTTCGTTCGCTTTTACAACAACGAACCCACCGATGGATGGACGACACACGACACAATAAGAGACGAGCGGGATGCAAAAGGGACGGCTCACTAACAACAAAGAAGTAATTGTCAATGAACGCATTAGTTGAGGCCGGGAGCGGTGAGCAGAAAGACAGCTTGGAACACTGAGCGCTCAACGTTCCGTCGGCGGGCAATCGGGACATCAGCCATCGTCGCGTCGGTTAAGCCTAACGAGCGAACGGGAAACGGAAACGCTCGTTTTGAGAGAGACGAAACGCTTGCTTAGCGAATGGAGGCCATCGTGGTCGTCTTCCGCCGCAACCCGTCCTACTCCTCGGCCTAATTCCTTCTCCCCGTCCGTTGTCATTCAATCTACCCCTGCTCGAATGATTCTCCTCGTCGTCGTTCCTTCGAGAGAAGTCTACTCCGAACGCCACGGTCTTGTTCCTAATCGTTGCTGCTCCCATCTCCGAGCCTCTCATCCCTTAGCACCTCACGGTCCGCAGCCCTCGAGTTCCCATGGTCATCGTCGTCGTCGTCGTCTCACACGCGTTATGATACTTTCGTTCCGCTCGTCCGTACCTGGACTCATCCCAAGGACTTCTTGCTGAACATGCGACTCTGAGATCGGAACACAGAAAGGATGGACAACATTCAGTCATCTGACCCTTGGTCGAGGCGGGGCAATATTACCCTGATGGAAAGATTCTCCCACGATAGTCGCCGTTCATCGGCAGCGTTCGAACGGTCGGCCATGGAGTGAATTCACTGTCCAGAGGGGACCAGAGCATCTGCTCGAGAAGCACAAAACGCCGACGAGACGGAAGTTTCCTCCTTCTCCTAATGGAACGTCTGCGTAGAACGCCCAGCGTTCGCATTTCCCCCTTGGCCGATAGCGTGTCATACGAGTACCCTACGTTCTGATGGTTTTATCGTTTCTGTCTGAACGCCGATGAATCTTCGAGATATTCCGAAATTTTCACGGTTTGTCCGAATGAATGCTTCATACCTTTTCGTGCTGCGGATAAACCGTACGACGCGAACTCACTGCCGCGACCCTTAGAGTTTGGAGTGCACCCCTCATTTCACTCCTAGGGTTCCGAACCGTGCCAGCTTGGCCCCCAAACTGAGTTCCACTCAGGAAGCGATTCATTCGGCGCAAACGTCTGGATGAAATTGTCGAGACACCGGGGTCTGACAGATCGACATGATTCACAGCTCTGTCCAAACCACAGAAGTCTTGAGTAGGATAAATTTTCTGAGATCCTTGTTTTACAATCAGGCTTAGCATCTTATCCGCCTATGTTTTCCGACGTATTGTACGTCTGCGAGGATTCCGTCCATGAATCTATTTGAAGCTTCCTTAAGGGAGCTCCTGCGACCCTCGAGTATCCATCGCATAGAGCCGATCAGGGAAATTATGAACGATACACGAACTTGTTGCTCACTCGTGCGAAGGAAGCATCAGAACCCCGACGAAATGAGACACCGACGTTTGTTCTTGAAAAATGATCGCGAGAGCTTTTCCCCTGACTACCTTCCTCCGGGGAAGAGCGCAAGGGAGAAAAGACAATGATTCAGTTTTTTCCCCGATTCTTTGGGTTCCTCATGCGGAAACGCGTGCGCGCAGACTTGAGCGCGGCAGCCCCCGATCAGCATCTAATCGAACATTCTTATCGGTTCAGGAAGGACGATCCCGACAACATTTCCAAATATAAATCGCAGCGGATCACTGAGCCGATGATACGTCCGCCACGTCTAGAAGGCGTGGGAGGAATTCAGGGATATTCCCAAAACGACGCCAGGGAGCGAGGGAGAGGCGAGATTGGCAGTCTCCTATCTGCTTGGCCCCTCTTTCTATGCGGCCGGCTGGAACCGTAGACACAGACGTCGACGTCTTCTCTCGGTGGTGTATGTCACCGCTTTGGGTGACAACGCTTCAATATCGGTCCCGGCAGCAAGGACGATGATGCCAACGACGACAAGACGGCGATCACAACAACGAATTCCCCGATACGACAGATTTGCTCGAGTGAATTTCATAACTTGCAGCATCAACACCTGCTACAAGCGCAGATGTTGGTTGGTAGAGAAATCTGTGGCTGTTCTCCTTACGGAATTGCCTCTCGTTCCCACGATACCCTGAATCCTGCTGCTTGACAGGAGAAGAGATCGCTCTCCATCCCTCTGAAGTCCGCGGGATCTTTCTCGGAGTTGAATCACGGGAGTCAACGAACTTCGGGCGGCATCGCTCCAAATCTTCGTGTTTGTGGAGCCAATCGAGATCCCGGCAGGGTCGGCTCGGAAGAGCGCGCTGGAACACCCGCAAATGGATTGAGCATACAGACGAATAATGATTGTTCGTTTCTCGGGGTGAAGCATCAACTAATTGAATTGTTCCCAGTGATCTCCTCAGAGTGACGAGCGCTCTTTAATCCAATAATCATCTTTCAGTCAGCCCAGATGCGGGGAAGATTCGAATGGAGCGTCACTTTGGCGCGTAGAGCCCCTAATTTCGTTTTGCCGGAGGATGCTCATACAGCACAAGAGTCCGACGCAGCAGCTCAAACCAGTCGTAGCGTCTGCGCCATACTTCGGTGTCTGCCACTCTGGCGTTTCCCGTAGGCTCCCATAGGGAGCTCAAGGGGTGCAAGCGGAGTATTGATTGGCTTGGTATTCATTTTGCCGATTCTCTGTCGAGCCGGATAATTCCACGAATCATCACCAACTGACGAAATTATGACTAGACAAAGAAGTTTCTCTTCTCCGACTGCAGTCAATATCAATTAGGCGCAGGAGGTGAAGTCGGGCGATGGAGGATGAGGCGCTCTCTGCTAATTCGTCACAGCGATACATTAACCAGAAGCTAGCCCCGATTCCTCGAGGGGATCGATCCGGTGCCTCGTGTCGGTTACACTGCCGCGGAAACGAGCGGTGGTGCATATGGAACACGCCTCTCTTTTCTCCGGCACGCATTCAGCCTGCGAGCGAGCTATCGTTTCCACGAGGGCTAAGAGTTGCATCGGAGGGGCGTGAATGGGGAGGAAACTAAAAAGACTCGACCAGATGACAGGTTGCCTTTTGTGGAGAGATCTCCCGAGACTGGGGAGCGCGGCTGCTTGAGCGGGCGGGTATGGAAGGGTTTGGTCGAGCGACGCGATGGGGAGCGCGAGTAGCTGGGAGGGTGGGCTCGGCAAATTCGACTCCGTCGAAGCGGGGATGAGAGGGTTCGGACGCGGGCGACTTAGTTGGGATTGAAATACACAACAGCAACGCTTGCGAACATATGTACATACATAGGTATATCAGAGAGCAGCGATATTTTCGTCTGAACCGGTTAGAGATGAGGCTAAAAGAGTTTAGTCCTTCCCTATCTAGCTGCGGAGCGGGCCTCGTGTCCTGGGGGAAGTCCAATATCCGTTTCGGAACAAGTAGTGTCAGCAGATTCACGGGGAACGTTCTTGAATAATTCAGTGTCAGACTCCGCAGAGTAAAATTACAGATAGGCACTGGCATCGAAAGGAGGAGCGAACGCTATAGAATACTCGTATTCTCGATATTTTGCCTCTGCATGCGATGTTCTCCAATTTCACGAGACTCCTATGAGCACACGAGTCCTGCAGACAGGTCCGTTATCGTTCCGGTGGACGGGCCGGCGCCGCGCCTCCTGCGAGGGCACTGTCGACTCGAAGACTGAAGTTCCGGCCCCGAGAATTTTGACGGGTGCGTTTGACAGCTTTCGAGAATTTCGTGGGGAAGGAAGCGAAGGCTCGAGGATTACTCGCCGTCTGTCCCGCCAGGAGCGTCGCGCTCTCATGTCGGACGTCTCTGTTGGACCTCACGGATCGAACTAATGAACGAACAGGTGGAATGAGCGGACGGACGGGGTACGAGGGATCAGAGCGAGACTCTACAATGTCTTGGGGAATCCCTTCCAATGAATGAGTCGCTCTTGGCGAAAAGTTCCAGATCGCAGGATTGAGAAAAATATGTTTTCATCGACTTCTGGAGAATCCATCATAACGTCCCTTAAAGCGCCACGCAAGTCAGGGTCATCGACGGGGGATCCTCCCATCATTTTTCGAATCTTGTTCACTTTGGAACCTCCACAGCTGAGCTACCTACATATGCACGAGCGAAATGCGAGCCGTCGGGCATTCAGCTGTTCTGAGCTCTACATTTGCTCAGCTGTTTCTCACGAGATGTATCGTCAAGTCTAGGGAATATTCCACCGCGACCCAGACTGCGCGGCTGATCAACGAGCGCAGGATGCCGCCGCCGTCAGTCTCTCGGTCCACTTACCTGGATCGAGTTTTCGTATTTCTCCTTAAGGAAACCTCCAATATCTTCGAAGTTCGGCAACAGCATCCAACAGGTCTTCACTTCACAGGATCCGGATATTCCATGGCATCGGCATCGAAGTCTCATGTTTTTTCTTTGGAAACGATATTCGCGAGCGTCAGAACCTCAATATCGGGGAGAAACACGTGTGTCTTCCCCGGACGGAAAAGACACACAGCCAGTCCAAATATTACCTGATAGCGATGCGGCCAGCCTGATTGTTATGGAGATTCATGAGCGATCGGAGTGTGTTCTTTTCAGATTCCCTTTCAGCGACATCGATGAACTCTTTCGCGACATCGAGTCCTTGTGCGATATTTGCTGAACAACCTCCCCACTTCCAACCTCTTCCACTCTTGTGACCTGTTGGTTTGTTCGGATCGCAGCCGCAGTCTGTCAAATTCCCTGCGAACGGACACGACACACGACTATGAGAATCGTGCAAGATTCCCTTAGGTTATCCGAGTCAAAGGGATTGATTTCGAAGAAATTGTCCCGTGGAGAGCTCCTCCAACTATTCCGAGCGAATCTTGAATTCCGTTCTGAAATACCTGCTGAGCAAGCTCGCGAAACCGAGTGCACGACACCTGCGGATGTCACAGCAAAGATGAAAGCGGCTTCACGTGACGCTGAAATAATAGGATTGAAAAGACCAGTGAATCGTCAATGGTGAACATGTATAGCTTGCGAATCAATCTTTCGATCAGGAAAGCCGGTCCCAGGCGGCACCACTCCCAACAGCGACCCTGCATACCAATTAGCGAATCATTGCCCGATCCGGGGAGCTATTGCTCGATGTGATTTTCAAATTGTTTGGCACGAATTGAAACTCCCCTGGATGGCGGGGTATCGCGCGAGCCCCGCGACCCCGCGCTCCGTGTACCACCTGAGCGCCCGCCTCTTGACTGACTTGGACTCACATCGACTCGAGGGATTATATGTATGAATTTTTAATACACGAGTGTCGTCGAGCTCCGCAAACCCGCCTGGCTCCGTTGACCCATGCAGGAAACTCAGGTGGTCGCTTTGCGCGATTGGGATCCCGAGAGAGAGCCTTGATTAGCGGGAGCTTGAAGTTCGAATGGGTGGGTGAGGAGGAGCGAGGTCGTCTCGGAGGACTCCCTTCTGCACGCTTGGATTTTAAACCAATCGAAAATAATCTCGTTGCAGGCAGCGACTTTTCCTTTCGGCAAATCCCTCTAAAGTCTCACTTGGTGACTAGAAAACCGCGAAATGCGACCAAGCCGGTGGCGGTATATGGAGGTGGAGCTGAAATCTCCATTCTCCAGGTTTGAATCAGACGGGGATACCGGTACCGGCGTATGGACTATAGGCTTCGCTTCGGCTTGAATATAGTATACCGGCGGATAATTATTCCCGGGGAGAGGGAATGGGACATTCCTACGGTGTCCGGTTACATTCAATCGGGGAAAATGACCGGAAGCCTGGACGCAAGAGGAATTTCGTCCCGAAAATGTTCGCTTGGCGAGGGTCTTTGCAGGCTTGAGTTTCCGAGCTGAGCTCGAGCCTCAATCGGGAACCGAATGAAAGGAAGTTTGACCCACTTGAGTTTGCAGGAGTGGATCTTTGAAAATCAGTCTCTCTTCTCACGGTGCGGTGGACGAATCCAAAAACATCCAGTGCGGTCGTTGGAAAGGTCCCGCACGAATCTCGCATTAGCATTCCACATCGGTTCTCTCCTATGGAGCTGTTCCTCACAAATCTAAACGTTCCGCTCCTCCACAGCTGAAACCCGAGGAGAGCTCCGAACCGAGACGTCGACTTTCGAGGGCGCTCAAAATTAAAGCTGTGCTTCCTGCTCGAGTACATCCGGGTCACCGAATCTCAGCGTCGCAGTAAGCGGCTTGCTTTCTCGGCCAGAGTCCGATATCTACGTTGGACGCGTTCTCACACCGGAATCAAAAGCTTCCTACGCTACTGGTATCGGTTGGCTAGCACGCCGTCAATCTCCGACGTGGATTCGGAAAGGAATCTCGGTCTACTCGAGAAAGGAACTCATATCTCTTTATGGCGCTCCGTTCTCCTGGTCCCTCCGTCGTCGGCTCCTTCCGCCGCGTTCGGGAACAACAATATCACTTCCGTTGCAACATTCCCGGTCTCTCCTCCGTGGAACATTGAGTTGGTCCGTGTCTCCTCCCGCACATACCGGAAATCTTTCCCTTGTTGTCGACTTGACGAATGCTATTTGAGGCGTCCGGATTCAGCGGTGGGTACTGGGGAGCGGTCCTTGATTTCCACGCTGACAAGCTCCTGGCTCCTTCCGCTGCGAATGTTTCGGAAGCCGCCGACGGAACCAGTCGCGGTAATAGATGTGCAGTCGAAAATTGAGTAATGCGCGAAGAAATGGAAGCGGGGAACGCGACTCAAGCATCGCATACCTCGAGGAACCCTCTATCAAAACGATCTCGCGTGTTCCGCTCGCTCGAACGCGTAGCTCGGGAGGGCGGTGGGGGAGAAGAATTTCCACCTGTGGAAAGCTCGGGATAATAGTGGCGTCTTTCAGCAATTCAGATGTCATCCCAAGGCGGGAGGCGAAGCCTTCCGAAGGCTTCGTGATGGTATCGTCCTTGGCGCATTCGTCAATCGCCTCGTCTCTCGATTCGGCAGTCGCGGGACTGACTTCTGATGAGACGCGGAGTGAAATGCAGCGGAATGTTTTTCCGTCGCGAGGGATATGCACGGACCACTCATAGAAAGAGAATTCCAGGGATTTTCCTCTCCACTGGATGTTTGCCATCGTTGGTCATTCCTTCTGATTTCCCCCGATAGGTCCTCTAGTCTTCGGAATACTCGGAAAGAGGAACCGGAGAATCGGGAGGAATTTCCAGGGGAGAAACCGGAGAGGATCTTCCCGAAAGGAGGTCCACGGATGTTCGCTTCGGCCGCCTCCGTATCTTGACAAATACACTCCACTCTTATCGAGACCGATTGGACCTCCCATTCATTCTCCTCTGTCACTTCACAATTCCATTGCAACAGGCCAATCGCTCCCCAAAAAATATCAGAGAGCAGCGGCTGGTCCACCATAGAGCGGGGTTGGGAATGTCCACCTATAACTCCCTGCGAAATCTTAGTGTATTCAGAAGATGGGATAATTACCAGGGCTGCGAGAAAATCGCGGCGATCGCGGAACTCGCGGGAAGCGCGAATTTTCGTCTCCCTCTAGCGACTCTCTTGATTCCCAAGATTTCCATTTTGTCTACTACATTTACTCATCCAAGCAAGTTCGATCATGGAATAAGAGTCAAGGCAATCTGTCGGGATCCGGAACTCTCCCGCGCTCGGAGAGCTTCCAACCTTTGCCCGAATCCGGCTTCGAGTCTCAAGCCGCAATTTCGGCGATATTGTGCCGCGATAAAAGACCTAATGATCACTATCCGACTCCGTCATTGGGAATCCCCCCAACGGTGAAGACAAGCTGGACGCTTCAGAGCAAAGATTTCCGTTTAATCATCATTTAAACCTCGACTGCTTTCGCACTTCTGCTTCGTCGGCACTGGGATTCATTACGTTTCGGAGATTTTCCGGAGCATGCGAGCAAGCCGCGTGACTTTTTGACGAAGCAATTACGGCCGCTGAAAGTGAGCCCCGGGGCCCGCGTCACCGACGCGCCTCCCCTCACCCCTTTGTTCCCTTCCTAAAGTAATGCCCACCTGCTGTCCGGGAACCGTCAACTCGCAAAGTGCCAACGCTACGCGACGTGACAAAATACAGAGCAATCAATTCGAGCGACTTAGTCTCGATGCGTGCCATGCGTTCCGCGCGTGACTAACTCATTCGTCGCTGGAAGAAAGCGGAGAAATTCTCCAGGACGTGTTGTCGAACGGAAAAACTGCTGCTCGTCGGGCCGGTACGTCCTGTCGACAGATATGGTGTAGGAAACATATGCGCAGACAAGACGTCCCCAGTTTTCGCGCTTCATCGCGTGAGGTGAGCACAGGGACGCAGCAACACTGTTCCCACCCTCTCCGACTCGTTCCCGCGTGCAACAGGAAAACGAAAACACGATAAGCGTTTTAAGGAAAAAGGTGCTCAAGCCCGACTTCTTCAGATGCGGCGCCAGTTGTCGACACAACTTGTTCATCGGAGCGCAAACAGGGAACATCCGATGCGTCTCTGGGGCATGGGGGAAGTCGAACGGAGGAGCTAGCGAGAACACAGAGAAGGTGCGAACGCAGCAGTGCCGGCTCACCGTTCTCATCGACAAGTTTATAAAACATACTCCAGTTTGTCCCTGCGGTGCTCCAAGTTTTTTTTGAAATTCGATGGGTTGATCATCCAGGCGCAGAGCTCTTGGGGAGTTCCTGAAGTGAAGCTTGGGATCGGCCCACTTTCGGAAACCCACACCGAATGATTCATGATTGACTCTATTTCGAGAGAATCGGAACATCGCTCAATCGTTGAAAAATTGGGTTCAGGTGATGGGACTCAGCATTCGCGAACCTTTAGTTTCCCGCTTCAATCGGCCGTGGGCATACTCCCGGCCGTGTGCGAAGACGGTGAGCCCAATCGCCGCGGTTTACGATGAGCCGCGAAGTAATCCCCGACGAAAACCCGATTACAATACAGATCGAAATCAGATGCGTGGGAGCTCTTCAAAAGTTCCCCGGGAGGTTTCAACTTTGACGAGGTCTCGCTGCTCACCTCTAGGCCTCTAGGCATATGGTGAGGCAGAATTTTGAAAACCCCGTTGCCAAACCGGCTCACCGTTCGGTGTTAACGACCAGTTTGGAGCGGCATCGCTCCGCTAAGTCGGCAAACCTTCTCGACGATCCCAGTCTGCCCGTTTGCATCAGATGGTCCACGCTCGCTTAATCCCACTCCCTTTGGCCTGGACCGAAGATCAGATCGCGGTTGACAGACTGACTCGGGAGTCGACCGGTTGGCAGTCGTTGCCCGCTCGAATGGTTATCGTGAAATGGCCTCCGGCGCAATTGGCCACAAAGCCACTCTCCAGTCTCCTGTTTCTCCTGTGGGAGTCGTTTGAGACATTTATCTGCAGTCGGCAGGCGCGCTCTGTCTTGGTCAGACCGGGCTCAGAAAAGACACGACCAGACCGACGACAGACCCAGCGAGGAGAAGATGGTCAGGCAGACAGAAAAAAAATACTCTCCCGCTACCACTGCTCAAGGAGTGCAAGGAAAACCACAGCGACACCGAACAATAAAACGCCACCAGCGGCAGGGCCAAGTCGGGTGATGTCCTGTTAAATGAACAGGTAGGATCGGGAGAAGCGAGGGAAGAACACTGCCAGGCCTCGTCCACTAGGTGATACGACCGCTGCAGATCACTGACAGGAATTGGATGACAACCGATGGACGGTAACCTTATGTCGCGAGAGTTCCCCTTCACTCCCGCAAACCCATGAGCAAGTATAGATGGGGAGAGAGCGGAGACGATCGCAAATTGGCAGCATGAGATCGTCGTTCCTGTAGCGGTGTCACCTCGCGTAGAGGAAAGGTGTCCAGTGCGGGCCGAAATTGAGCGTTGACCAACGTGGTCGGCTTTCCGAGACCCTCCGCCGCGTGCCGCTATAGACGCTTCCTGACAGATCGAAACGCTGAGCTGAGTTTTTTTCTCTCGATCTTATACTCCAGATAAAGAGAGTAGCGGCGGGCTAGACTTCCTTTCGCAATTCTGAAGATCCTACGGTTTCTACGGTAATCCTGCCGAAAACCCCGGCGAGAACCCCGTGGAGATTGCTGGTAGGAGCCAGCCTAAAGACGCACAACCGCAATCGAGGCTTGCGATTGCGCGTCTCGCGCACGAGACGCTCTGAAATTTCGGTCTCCTCGTCTATTTTCGCAGAAATCGGATTTTCCCGACAACTCCATGGGATCGACTTCGCCAGACTCCCCCAAATGATTATCTCTTTCGATTGCTACCTCAACAGATTAATCAAATTCCCCGGAGGAGCGACTTCGGAACGAACGATCCTGCTCCTGAAGAGGGACACGGCTCATCGCTCGACCGATTTTTCGAAAAGTGGCGCCCTCTAACGCATGCGCGAGGACCGCCCGTTCGCTCCCGTCGGTCGACGATGAGAATGAAGAAGAATCGAACGGGCAGAGCAGCACCACCAAAACATTCTCCGCGCGTGTTGTCGGTTGTCGATGGTTAGCGGGTGCTGAACCGTAGTGACGGAGAGTATTTTGATCAGCCGGTGTTCAACTCGGGGAGCTTCTCCCTACGTTAAACTACTCAATGCAAGCCTTGCGGATCGTCCGACTCCCTCGGAGTTGTGTCTGTTCAGTGCGCCGAATGTCGGCGCAAGCACAGAGCAGATCAGTGCCTTTCCTGAAGCCGAGGACGAATAAACGCGGTCCAGAGAACCCGCGGCTGGAACTATCGAAACCCAAAGCTTTGCGAGAATCTCTAGTGCAAGGCATATTCATTCCTCCGTACTTCGAAGAACGTCTGCTGATCTACCCCGAAGTTCTGGACGATGCCAGGAGGGCTTCCATCGATGAGCTACACGACAATGTTAGAAATTACGTTGACAGTCTCGACCCGAACGCTCTGAGGAAAGAGTTCTCATCGGAGATACGCGAGAAGCTCGGATCCTTCGGTGCTTTCGGCGCCATCATACCTAAGCAGTACGGGGGTCTCGGATTGACCTTCACCGAGTTCGCGCGCTTCATGGAGGCGTTCGGAGGAAACTTGACTTTGGCATCCATACTCGTCGCCCATAATTGCTCGGTGGCGCATTCGATCGACAAATACGGCTCCGAAGAGCTCAAGTCTAAATATCTGCCGAAATTGGCCTCCGGAGAATACCTGGGGGCGTATGCCTTCACGGAAAGCCACTGTGGTTCTGACATGGATGCGTGCAAAAGCACGGCTCGTCAACTTGTAGGAGACGACCACATGGTCGTATCAGGGAAGAAGGTCTTCGTTACCAACGGTCAGTTTGCGGATTTGTTCCTGACTTTTTGCCACGTGGAACACTTCTCTGGCGAACTCGCAGACGAACACCGCAAATCCTCGATTCTCGTCATCGAACGCGACTCTCCCGGCGTGAAAATAAACCGGTCGATTCCCCTCAGAGGACTTCATGGGAATGGTCTGGCGTATGTGACATTCGAGAACGTGCGAGTGGGTAACGAAAAAATCATCGGTGAGTCGGGAGACGCAGCGAAAATAAACAGTTCTATTCATCATGTAATGCGGTTCTCGGTCTCGGCCGCGATTCTTAGCGCACTCAAGACGGTTTACGGTAGACTGGTGGAGGACGTCAACGAGGAAAAATGCGGCTCGAGACTACTCAAAGAGGATCTGACCGTGCAGAAAAAGATCACAGAAATGGCTGCGAATATCTACGCGTTGGAAAGCATACTCTATATGAATGCAGCCATCGAAGACGCGGTCGAAAAGCCTCAAACCGTGCTCGAGATGACGGTCGCCGCGCGTGCCGCCACGGAATACGCGGTGGACTGCGTGGGAACCTGCTTGGACATCTACGGATCGGAGGCTTTCGAGAAAAGTCATCATGCGATCTCTCTGCTGCGCGATCTGAATTGCATCGAATGGTTCCACCAGACGCCAAACTTAGCGAAGTTATTCATTGCGATGAGAGCTGCGCAATTCGCCGGTTCTGTGATGGACTACAGGGTCAAGATCGCCAGAGATCCTTTGACTCATTTCGGGGACATGATTAAGCTGGTAAGACGGGGATATCGATTCGAGAAGGGAGAGAACAAAAAATGTCCTTACGAAAACGTGCTTCACCCCAGCCTCGTGAGTCAAGTCAGGACAGTAAACTCGCTCCACGGAAGACTGGGAGACGTGTTCGAGAGTCTACTTGGCGAGTACGGCGCTCAAATCTTAGACTTCCAAGTTCCGTTGATGAGATGTACCAGAATGATTCAGGATGTCTCGCTGCTGACGGCAGCTCTGTCGAGACTCAACCGTAGCGTTTCGCAGGGATCAGAGAGCGTGGAACTCGAGCTCGAGTTCTTCAATGTGCTTGCGGACAAGTCAAGAAAAAGTCTGGTGCAATACGGGAACGAGGATCTTTTGCTGGAATACTCGACGCTCCAGACTCGACTCGACGTTTTCGAAAAACTACTGCTCGATGGGAAATATACTCTCGAGCACCCTCTAACGAAGAACTTCTGAGTGGCGAACGCGGCCCTCGTAGTGTTTTGTATAAAGATAGCTTTATAAAAATTGATTGGACTGTTGAGTCTGTGTGAGAGAAAGCGATTCATTCATATAAATATACGAGTAAGGAATATTAATAAATGCCCGACGATGACCTACGTGTTTTCCCGGACCACCCGACCCCGACAGCGAGGGGGATTCTTCGCAATCAGGGGAATGCATTACATGGGACTCTGCTCATCCAGAATGACGGCTGACGGTTTCGCGATGAGATAGGTATGCGAATTCGAATAGTGGCGCCACTCGACGCATGCGCACCGCCCGCTCGCCTCTGAGCAAGGACGTTGAGGAGAAAGAAGCAGCTCCAGATGAAAACATTCTCCGCGCGTGAAGGATGTGGTCTGCGTCCGGTGTTCTCTGAACACCTGGGCGATGTCAAGAAATCCCCATTTATTGTGAAGCTAAGGGACGAGTGCTCAATTTTGAGATGTTGCGTTCGCACAGAAGAATCCTGTGGGCTCTGAGGCGGAGCTTCTCCACCGGAATCGATCAGCCCAAACCGAAAAAAGAGTTACCAAATTCAACCCGAAGAAACATGAGATCTTCATGCAGGATCTTCTGGACAGAGAGTCTCCTTTGCTTAGGCTCGGTGAAGAAAAATCGGTTCGGCCACCCTTCCTCAAAGAAATCTTCATGAAGAAGTTTGATGAGCGTTTCCTCACCTACCCCGAGGTGCTCGATACCGGGAGATCGGAAAGCATCAACGCACTCTATGAGCGAGTCAAGGAATATGTGGACGGTCTACCCCCTGACTGCATGCGGGACGGAGTTCCCGCTCAAGTTATGCAGGACTTGAAATCACTAGACGTCTTCAGTATCCTTCTGCCATTCTCCGAAAAAGGACTTGAACTCACGATCACTGAAATGTGCAGGATCTTGGAAGCCTTCGGTTCCCAGCCCTCGTTAGGATCGGTTGTGGCGACGCAAACCGTCGTCGGGATGCGCGCTATTGACCGACTCGCACCGAGTAGATACCGATCGGAACTTTTACCGCTCCTAGCCTCCGGGAAACCGGTTGTCGCATACGCGATCGATGAAGATACTCTCGGCGGGGCGAAAACCTCGGCTCGAATCGATGGCGACGAGTGCGTACTCAACGGCAAGAAAATTTTCGTTCGCTGTGGTGAAACCGCCGAGGTGATTGTCGTCATTTGTGACTTTCAAGGAATGGGGGAATCAGGTCGAGCGGCAATCCTCGTAGATCGGAAAGTCGAAGGCGTAGTCCTGCAGAAGACCTCTTCCCAATTCCATGGTCTCGAAGGCAGCGGCATCTCGACGGTGTACTTCAAAGACGTCAGAGTTCCTCTGGATTGCGTGCTCGGTCTCGAAGGCAAACGATCGCAGCTCGCGGAAAGTATCACCTCGAACATGCGATGCGCTGCTTCTGCGACGGCAATCGGCGCGAGTCGACAGGCTTTCAACGAAGCTTTCAAGCACACGTTCGCCAATGATCGTTTCCGGGCACGTCTTTGCTCCTACCAAGTCATACAAGAGCAGGTGACCGTTATGGCCTCGGAAATATTCGCGATGGAAAGCTGTCTCTACTTCACGCTGGCGATCGACGACGTTGTTCAAGACCCAGACACGGTCATGGAATCTATCGCGACATCCCTTCTCTGTCTGGAGGGTTCGAGTCGGGTACTGAACCAAAGCGCTGACATATTCGGAGCCAGTGGCAGACAGCTGACGCACAACGCGACCCGGTGGCTGGACGATATTGTGACTTCGCCGTTTTTCTTCGACTCGCCTCGCAGTCTTTCAGCTTCGATCGCCCGTATCGGACTCGGAGGCCTCGCGGAGCGAATCGCGAGAGAACCTCAAAAACGACGAGCTCTCGTACCCGTTCTGAGCAGCGAGGACAGTCCCTTGCAGCGGATCGTTTCCAAAGTGAAGAAGGACAACCCGACGAAAAACGGTAAAATCTATCAGTTCCTGCACCCGAGCCTGATCAAGGCTGCCAATATTCTCGATTACTGCCAAAGGAGATTCGGGGACACCTGTGAGGCTCTGGTGCTGAAATTCGGAGAGGACGCTGCCAAGAACGACATTGTCCAGAGTCATGTCACGGAGATGACAATGGACATCTTCTTGCTGACGAACGTACTGTCGAGGTCTTCGCGATCCTACTGCATCGGTCTCTTCAATGGCTACGAAGAGATCAAGGTAGCCAGTGTGGCGTCGAGACTGGTCCTGCCGAGATTCGAGAACCGTTTAGCGGACCTTCACGCGATCCTCGATGGAGGTACGCTCCCCGGGGATTCGAGCGCGGCCTCAATGATCCTCGCAAAAAGAGGATATCCCGTCCTGCATCCAATCAGAAAATTGGCAAAGACACAGATACCCCCGGGGTCGGGTACGATATCGTAGGAAACGTTTTGTAAATAGTCACAGATTCTGAATGCAGATGTCCCCGAGCTCAGGCAGAGGAAAGTTGAATAAATTACACTCGAGTCCTGAATTCAATCGTTCTGTTCTCTCGTACAATGTAGAGGCTCCCGATAGAAGTCGGAGGGAGTTCCTCTATTCCGACGATTTATGCATCCCCGGGAACGAATTCCGACGAAAGCTTCGCTCATTCGACTAGGATTGCAGCGTGCACCTGTTCGAGTCGGAAACGGCACGCGTTCCGGCTGCCGAGCCTCACCTTACGATTCGACTGCTCGCGGAACACTGTTTCCGAAGCGGAGTCGAACGCATACGATTGCGTCAAGTGTTAGGCTTGTCAGATGCAAATTCGTTATATTCTGACTTCGAGCGTAGTCGAGAAGACGGTCTACTCGCAAGATCGTGGGGAAGGCTCACGAAAGGCGCGGCCACTCCGGATTGAGTGTTGACTTTACGCAGGAGAAAGACGGAGCAGGAGATGAGGAGGCAGGAAGAAGAGACGAAGGCGCACAGTCGCTTCATTTTTAATTTGGATGCAAATGTTAAACCGTGCGGAAAAACGAGTTGACACCACCCGAGCGAGCTCGGTTAGACGAGACTTCTCAACGCAAAAACGTCTCCGAAGGAGATCCGTTTCTGACATGCGTCCTCTCGTCCGGTAAATAAATCCTCTCCCGGCTCCACCGCTATTCAGAGATTCATTCAACGCTCATGAGAATCTTTCCGCGCCTCTCCCGAAGGAAATCTGCCAGGGCTAGGCGAGATTTCAATTTAATAGACGAAACGGCTTCTGCTACCGTCTCTCCGAGTCTAGGGGAAGAGCACGTACTACAAATCTCAAACGATTCTCTTCCTGCCGCCCATTAGCGATTTCGTTTCCTTCGGTGAATTTCCCCGAGGACTTCCCGAAGCTCGGCGCGAAGCCTCGAGATTACCAGATTAAAGCAAGCGCGCTCGTCCTTATTGGGCCCAGGGACGCGATAATCGCTTGAACCTCACGTTAAGCCACGTACGTGCGTACGTACGTACGTACGTACGCTCCTACTTCTGTCTGGTTAGACTGAGTCGCCCCTCAAGCCTTGCTGGAACGCTAGCAAACGGTTTGTTCTGTTCCATACGTACCTCGTTGCAGGGTCATGTCGAAAACATTGATGCCTCCTTCGAGAGTGCAATTCCAGCGTTCATTCCGGAATTGTTCCTGGCATTCCACGATTCCTCGACGCGCGCCCTCAGATATGGCCAATAGAGCGTAAGGGTTCCGATGACAGAGGTCCAGTTGTTCTGCCACCAGACCCGGGACGGCGCTACACAGCTCTGACAGCCGTACTGCCAGAGGGTCCACCAGAGGTGTTGGGGAACCGTCATCGACCGAGGGTTGATCGCCTGCCAATCTGTCAGACGACCGGATCGACTGATAGTCAACTAGTCCGAGGTACCTGCAACGGAAATTCAGTGAGTCACTCCTATGTACGCGTCCGTCTATTTCAAGTTTTCTCCGAACTGAATTCATGCAGCGTGACGCTGAGATCTTCGCAGACCTCAGATTGTCGGGAACCGCCATGACCAGGGCCCGCGTGTCGCTCCAGCTCCAGCCGAGCGTACTTCGCGCGTTTCATCTCAAACTATTCTCTCCGAGCAGATATGGAGGCAGCGAATCATCGACCCGGAGGCGGATCGTCGACGAACGCGGTACCTGCATGCGGTTCGCCGGGAACAAACACCGAGGAGAAGCGTCCGGACGCATCCAGTCCTGGTTTACTTGAAACGGAATCCGATGCTATCGGTCTATTCGGTCTATCTCCCAATCTATTCCGTCGACGTCGGTCGGCCTTTACTTCTTCAGAGCTGATTCTGCTTCGAACTATTGGAGGCATGCTTGCTCTTTTATCCGCCCGATCTAATGTATTGATAGAAGCTTCGGCGGCTGAGGTCTTTTCTTTTAGTGGACTAGAGTCCCGAGCGAGCACTAACAACAGTAAACCGATATATCGGAGTGCTCCGTCTCTGGCGAATCTATCGCCGAGATTCTCCACGGGTGGAAGAGAGTGATCCATAACTCCTTAAACTCGGAAGAGTCCGTCCTCGGTCTGAATTGGAGTCCCGCGGGAGCTACGTATCGCATCGGTGATGCGGGGAATGGCGACGGCATGGATGAAATTCGATCATTCTCCATCGGTCACCTGAACTATTATTCCATCAGGTGGCCCATAATTTCCTACACTTGAGGCCTCGTCCCTCAACCTCTATCTCCAGAAGACTCGGACCCAGTTCCGTTTCGGGCCGCTCTTCGCCGCGATTGCGCGTCGATGCATAATTCCCAAACTGAAGTGACACCCGAACCACATTCCCAAGAACCCCTCTTCGAAAGGGGCAGGGAGTCGATGTTCTATGCTTTCATCGATCCTCCGAAATCGTGATCATCCACGGAAGTCATATCCTTTTTTGTCGGGGCCGATTCTTCAATCGTAGGTGGGTCTCGATCGGGACTCTCGCTGATCTTGTCCGCGAGAACGACTTGCCACGCGAGAGATGCGTCTCGACGAGAGGAGCCAGAAATGCGGATACATGGAGAGGCGGGCGATCCGCAACACAGGATAAGAGCTGCAGACGGGGGAGTCTGCTGAAATCTCTCTAAGACATCCTGCTGCTGTTTGGAGCTGTCAAAGTCTGTATTTCAGCTGTTCTCGGCGAACGTCGCAAATTGCACCCTATGGATGGGAGTTGGCGGAGATGCACTGCTCGATCTCTTCACGCCTCGGAAGGAAAGCAGAAGAGGAACGACGAGTCTCTTTTGCAATGGGTACGTTTCTCGCTCTGCCCATAAGGGCAACTCTTGGCAACGAATTGTGGGTTTTACTTCCTGGCCCGAATCGAGATGACGGTGATTGCTTTTTCTTTCCGAAGATAATGTCTGTCTTCGGAGTGGGAGCAGGACTTTTATGATGCTCAGTGCCTTGTCGCTGGGTCGGAGAGACAGATCGTAGACCTTTCGCCGAGCCCGCACGTGCAGAAAAATCTATCCGCCGAGTTTCCTCGGTGTGTTCCCGGATCGACTTCACTTTCGAGTCTCCGAGAAAAATCACTGCAATCAGCGACGGATCCTTGGAATCATCTCTATATACGGGATATGTGATCTGCCGTACCGGAAACGTGTTCTGGGTTGAGGTAAACATTCGAGATCCGAAACGGTATTGCAATGACGCGGCGCGCACAGCGCGGTGTCACCGCTGTTACCCTTCGCCGCACGTGAGTTTTCCTGACCACATATCCGCGTACGTGAGTGAACGAGAACCGCTCGGTGGAATTACGCGGTTGGCTCGATTTCTGCCTCTGTTCATCATTACAGAACAAGAAAAAACCAATGAGTACATGGTTGTGATGGCGGCGGCCGACGCTGAGAGCAGTGATCGGAATAACTAAGCAGGCTTCCGGCTGGTGTCTCTGCAGCCAATTGCCTTGCTGCCCGCATCCCCACAAGCTTGTCAACACACGAGTGAAACTCTTAGCAAGGAGCTCCCTCTGACCGACTCGGGCTGACTGAGAGAAAAATGACAAATGATGATGTACAAGGCTACTCAAAGAGGGAAATGCTTCGTCACTCTGCGCAAGTGACGTCGAAGTCGACGGCGCTAATTGACAGCGGAACAGAAGCATCTCGGTGTTCTTCGACGATCCTTCAAAGACCCAATGGAGACAGTGTCAGCGAGTCTTTTTTCCGCGGATGGTCGAGCAGGTAGCGATGAATTGTCATTTCGATCCCATCCATTTTTATTGTGGGGAAGCTAACCTCAAACAGCTAGCCTCGAGAAGAACGCCGCCGTATACCGTCGACTGATCGACTGCCTCTCGCGCATCACTAGCGTTCCGACCCGTAAATTCTCAGTGTGACTTCAGTTCGTGATCCTCGAGGACTTCAGCCCGGACCTCTACGCTGAGGAATAAGCAGGTCGAGTGAAGGGAACGTCGCGTTCGTCTCTGCCGCGGGGAACTTCGCAGCGTGGCGTCGATGATCACCCAGATGCGTCTCAGACTCCTCAAATCGCAGATTAAATTGAGGATTCGAGGGTAATTTCTAGAGACTGGCGAATGACGTGATCGTCCACACCTTCGATCCGTGGTAGCCGCTTTCTTGCTCCTCATGCTCCACTCCACGTCGATACACCGTCCGAACGACATCGACGGAGGAATTTCCAGGGTTTTGAGACTTTCCATGAATCATGGAGCTTCCCGTCTGGTTCCTCGGAGGGGAGGCTCGATCCAGGAAACAGTTCGAGTCTCTCGAGTCCCATACCGAGTCCGCGAACCTGCCGGGATCTGCCGGGGTCACGTGTCCCAACCTCAAAACTGCAGAAGCGGACCAGGGCTTCGAACGAAATGTAATTATCAAGCCACGTTGGATGCATTTTGAGGGGCATCGAGAGGTATCGGTTCGAAGAGGAATCAAGTGCAGAGTCCTTCTTGGGCATTGGCGAGTCAACTCGCAACTGGTACCCAAGTCCCGAGTCCAAAGTGAATTCGGGAGAAACTTGCTCGCGCTTGGGCACGCATGGAGCAGTAACCGTTGGCGTTTCATCCGATCGGTCCAGCGAGGAAACTTCCCCGACCTGTCAATCGCGACGGGAATGCGCACGGACATTGTAAAATATCTGAATTCCTCTCTCGACTCCTCACTCGAAACGTCTCCGCAATTTTCAGGAATTCCCAGTACCTTCCGGGAATTAATCAGAATTTCCTCTTGATTGGACCGGAAGTTACTCACATCCAACTTCCAGAAGATGCTGTCACGATGCCAATGAAGGCCAGCTGGAGACTCCAGACGAACAGCTCCATTTTGAAATCGGCTGAAAAAAAATCACACACCAGTTGACCAGCACGCGTTCAAAACAGTGGCGCCTCAGGGCGATACGAACTACTCGTCGCAAGCGGAAATTCGCAACTGAGCCACAACATTTCTTCGACCCCTCTCCCAGGACAACCGCCGCCTCTCCACTCGACTCCACTCCACCTCCTGGGCCCGTGACGTCACGCGATTGGATTCTCGGATTGGTCGGTAGCACCAACAAACACGAGTCAGCCCCGCTGGCTTTTTCGAATTAATCGAGGTCCACCGAGTTGCTCAGGACAAACGAGAGGAACATTTTAAGAGCGTTCCTCTGGAAAATCTTGAATTCTGCTTGCACCGAGCTCCTGGTGCGGGCAGGCTCGACGTTCTTGGGGATCGTTTGAGGAAACTCTCGACAGGCAAGAGCTCGGAAGAGAAAACTCTGCTCCGAAGACAGCCATTGAGATGTAGAAGACTCTATCATTCTGTGAAGGATGCCCGGAACGGATAGAGATTCTTGTGCGAGCTCTTATTCGGATTGGGAAACCCTGTGCTGGTCAACTTATGGGTGATTCGCTCGGACGTGAAGGCTCCCCACGGACGGAGGCTAGTTTCGCCAATCGGGCCGGCAAGACCGAGGCAAGACCGAAAACACAATCCGCGGATGGGCTCATTGAGAATGCAGAACGCTCGATCTGAGGCCTATGAAGACGGTAGGAAGAATAAAGGAGAAAAGTATTCTGTCTGAGGGAAGTTCTCGTCAGTTTCCTTCATCAAGCGTGGACTTCATCGTGGGGTCTTCGGATGGCGAGCGTTCGTTCCTCGGAACTTATCATGACTCTATGAAGTGGTGACCCTGGTGACCTCATTCCAGGAGCGAAACCTGTGTAGGATCCCTCATGATGTCGGTTAGGGTCGACGTAGATGCTAGCATCGACTTTTGAGAAGATGATTATCTATCACTAAATCTACCGGTCACTCGATTGCGATACCATGCATTATTTCTTTGCCGCTGGGATTTTGAGCGGAACCTTGCGCATGGAGGGGTTCGGGGAGGAGTTCTATCATTCCACAAGCAGTTGAGCATTGACCCGCTCCACCTCCCTCGATCGTTTCTCTAGCCACTCATCGTCGTTCATTCTTCCGCTTGCAGTTCAATCTATTTCCATGTGTCAGCCCACGCCAGCCGCTCCACGGCACCTTTGCCTTCGCGTGCATCCTTCTTGACATTGAGAAGTCCCCTTTGCGGATTCAATATCCGAGCTGTCAGAAGCAGAAATATCAGGGACGTCTGTGGTCAGGTGCACGTTTGCATGATCGTCATCGTAGGGCCTCATGACGTCAGTCGAGAGTGTGGTGTCGTAGCCGACGGCGCGCGCGACGCTCAGTCCAATCGAGTATTCGCCAATAAATTAGTGAGGTGAAATAAGTCGAGCCCCCCTCAAGCCATTCCCCAGAGCAAGAGTAGTTATCACAGAGCGTAGTCCTCAGTGGAGGGAGTGAAGAAGATGAAATTCTCAAGCCCACCCCACATATGGCGGGTCGCTCGAGGAAGATTCTATTGATGACTTTCTTTTTTAGGCTAACATGCCTCCGCTATCGCACAGCCTTCTGTCTCAGATTCGTCATCGAGAGCGTCATCATCGAAGTACCCCGAGGTACCGAATTCCTCTGCAATCTTTGAACCTGAAACAAAGGTCTGTCGCCGTCGTTGCTCACACCTGATAGCTGAGCGTTCCGGAGGAAGACAGATTTGTGTGAATGATCATTTGGGGCGATGATCTACTCGAGAGGGGATACTCTCAACGGAGGCTGAAGACCGAGGACGGTTCTGATTGGAAGAAGCGGTACACGGATTCGAGCCGAATGCAGTGGGGACGACGTCCTGATGTCCTGATGGCGATATCCTGATGGGTCGCTCCGAGGCGGGGTTTTCGGGGGTAATCTCAGACAGTGTACAAACCGGCGTTTCCTGTATGGAGGGATAGAAAAAGCCTCCATTGAGTTGGGAGGTTCCGAGGCTAGGCCGGGTCGCCATTGTCGCATTCAATTATTCTCGCGTCATACAACCGAGCAATCATCCTGATATCTCCAAGGGCATCCGTAATCAGAACACGAAGTACCTACGAATGGCTTGGATGGAAGATTGTAGGTTCGCCATCAAGATACGATCCTCACGCGCAGGAGAGCGGGAGAGAACGAATTCGGAGGTCAGTGACGCTTGAGTAGACGTCCGGCGAGGGACACATTCAGAATCAGATGCGAATATCTGGGAGTCAGAACAACATGGCATCGAGATAATCTTGGAGTTCTGACACAGTTTCGCCCATCCTCTGGAATGAGAGTTGCCATCCGGAGTCCGAAGTGTGTAGGACGCGACAGTATCCTTGGACGGCAGACCCATCCTCCGCGATGAGCTGGGCTCATTCAGATTCCTTCCGATGAATACTCTGAGGAATGAGAAGCGACCTTAGTTGATACCCATCGGAGCGGGTAGAATTTCATACATTCGATTTGAAAAGCGCATTGAGCGCAATCTGATCGAGAAGTTCACACTTTGAAACGATAGAGTTAGCGGGAGCCAGCATGGGAGCCCCGGAAATGACTAGTCCACAATGCAGCCCCAAATCCTGAATTCAATGCGACTTCGAAAGCACTTGCAAGTGGTAGTGGGGTTTTTTAATTCCGATCTCGAAAATGCCGCCCCCGAAAGTGCCGCCCGGGGCGGAGCGCCCCCTCTGCCCCCCGGAGCACGCTACTGTTCTGACCGGATGGGTCCGTCGGCAGACTCGGGGCGGGATCGAAAATTCGTATGGATGTAGCTCTTTCTCAGAACTCTATATGCAGGAAGACCCTTCGCCACTCGAACCGATCTCGGAAAACTTCTCAGAGCACTCCCAGGCTCTTCCTCCGAACAACTTCGAATGTTAAACTCCGACTGGGCTCATCGTGACTCGTGGCTAATCATTTGTCGGAGAAGACAGGATGTCCGTCCTTGAAGCCTACGGCTCGTTCAAATTGCTGCCACAAATATCGCCTCCTGGGCTCATACGTATGCCCGCCTCTATCCGAAGGAGCACCTGTTCGAGAATCACGGCGAGAGCCCGATGGTATTTCTGGGTGATCAATGCTTTGATCCGAATACGGACTCCTCCGAGGTCTACTTCATTGATTGTCAACGGCGTGGCGGCGAGCAATGATTCACCCCATCCGAAGTCGGGAGCTCTAGACTCTGTAAGATATCTCATCACGGGAGCTGTGGACACAGGGGGGGCTTGAGCGTCAGTCTGGATTAAACTTTGATTTGTCCGGAACCGGAGTTGGGAATATGCTGGGAATTTCGCTTGCGCGAGTTGCCTGTGGCATTAGATGAGCGGAACATGGAAGTCGATGCTCTTCGGGGGCGTCCCCTGAGCCCGAACCGCCTCCACTGCTCCACTGTAGCTCAAAACGATAAAAAGTCCGAAGCTGGGTAGATGAATACTTTCCGTCCGTAAGGACCTCATCAGGCCTTGACCGCTCAGCCTAATCTCGCCAATGCTCTAGGAATCCTTCGGTCTTCTCTTGTATGCCGCTGAAGTGATGCGAGAATCGAGCCAATCTCCAGTGAATCTCCCGGAGAGCAAAGTTTACCCAAATCATCTCTCTGGGAGGGCCTCGGATCCCGTCGCCCATGCCCTCTACCCATCATTTCGTTTGGCTTCATCCTCTACCTCGAATATAACCCACCGATTAATCAAAATATCAAAACTTCCGCGGATCGAGAGCTCTGAGATGAAACGATCTTCGGTTCAACCCTACTCATGGTGAAAGTCAGCGGAGAGGCTCTCAATATCTTTTGCAGCGGGGCTCCGCGCGAGCGCTGCGAGCCGAACCACGATCACCACTCCCCTTCTTCGAATAAGAGGGGCTCATCTTCGCGGTATTTGTTCTCCTCAAAACTTGATGCATGATCGCCTTTCAATGACAACTTCAAGCGCGAATCGCCTGGGTCTGCATCTCCTCCTTGACGACGAAAGGATCACCAGGCGGAGAGATCTAACTTCATAGTCCGTGATCTTAGAGCTAATATCCCATATTTATTTCCAAATCAGCGTGAAGTCATGGTCGCAAGCAGAAGCTTCAATTATTAGGTATCTGAAGTCTCATGCCTTTTCGATTTCACCCTCTCGTAATACTTGATAGTTCTCTCTTGGCTTTCTTCCGGGGTGTAGCAGGGGTAGTATTTCAAGCGGAGGGCTGCCTTCTGCCTGTTGAAGAATACAGACATACAGACGGCGGTTATTTTCGATGGTGTCGGGAAGAGCTCTCCTACCTGAAGAGAATTGAACCCATAAATCGTTTCGCTCACCGCAAGCTCGGCGGAGGGGGGGCGGGGAAAGGGTCATCCTAAGAAGAATCGACTCGAAGATCTGATCCGAGCAGAGGCGACCCACCTGATAAATGGGGCGGATGATCCTGGCCAGCGTGCTCAGTAGTAAAAGCACGAAGACTACGGCCACATACGGCAGGCTCAACTCGCTCAACTTCATTTCTTGGGCTTCGACGAACGGTTTTATCGACGCGTAGAGCTCGTCGAGAGGGGTATCGTCAGTGATGAAGAATGTTTCCCCCGCGCACTCAGTGCTCTCGCGGAGGCGGTCCTTTGCCAGGATGTGCGCGTAGGCGGCATTTCCCGCGTAGGTCAGCTGTAATTTGAAGCGTCTCGAGGTTCAAAGGCCATGAAGAACGTATTCGGATATGAGCAGATAATTCTCCGGCAGAAATGCATACTGCCGGCTGACGTACCTGGAATCGCTCGTCGATGAACTGGATCTTTGGGACCGTTCCCGTCCAGTAGAGCTTGCCCACGGACGTCATTCTAGAGATGAAGTGTTTCTCCTCTTCTCCGAAAATCACAGTGGGACGCAAGACGCAGGTGCGGAGTGTTCCCTCGCCGTCCCTCAATGCACGGGAATTCGCCTGAATGGGACGAACGAAACGTTGACTCGAATCTGTATAGGAATTCTATGATCGAATGCGATTCTGTCATTTGGGATCAGGCGCCGGAAAATACCTGAAGAACCAGTTGCTCGGCTCGGAACTTTGTTTCGGCGTACGATCCCATCAGAAAGCTCCTCGGTTTGAATGTCGTAGTCTCGGTCCCGTAGAAAATGTGATTAGCGCCGATAACCGTATACGCCGTGGATGTGAAAACGAGGTATGGAACGTTTTGTTCGATGCACGCGTTGATGACGTTCCTAGTCCCTTCAACGTTGACTGCCTCGAGGGCACACTTGTCCGGGAAAATCGAGATGTCCACCAGGGCCCCGCAGTGGATCACACAATCTACACCTGTAGAGAATTGGCACTGTATCTCTTCTGTTCACAGAATACGGGCACGCGCGGAAGGGAAGGACGGATAGGGCGTCGGAGGTCCTCTACAAAACTCTCGAAACTGAAAACTGACCCTCGCAAGCTTTGGCCACGTCTCTCGCGTTCGCGAGATCCCCTCGAATCTCCTTCATGGGCTTCGGGGTCGCGTGTTCCAGATTATTCCTGTAAGCACGGAGATCACTCATCCTACCGCTTGTAGTTCGAATCAGGCAATTAGATTTAGAATGAACATTTTAGGAACTCACTCATAGGGCAGCAAATCGAAGAGAACGAGGCTCTTCGTGTTCGGGTCTTTCTCTTGCAGCAATTTCACTACATGCTGACCGATGCAGCCGCTGCTTCCGGTGACCAAAACTGTATTCGTCGGGCGCCCTTGGATCACCGCTGGTACCATGTTGCGAATAATTGATCTTCAGACTCCAGTAGGAGCGATATGGGTTGAGGTCGCGGGAGTTTGTTATATACCCTAAGCAATGTATGCTAGAGAAAGAGAGAGGGATGCGAACCGAGAAACGCCCGGAATTCCACGATAATGATGGCCGCACGGGCTCTGGGCGGTCTCATCGTCTCAGATGGGCATCGAATTCAGAATTCCCGCGTCGGAGGCGGGGCACCTTTCATTCAGACTGAGTTCTATGGGCTAGAGAGCAAGCGATTCCGGAAGTCGTGATGATGTCTGCGTGAACGATCGGTTCGAGGGAGCCCCGCTGTGATCTCGAGCTTCACCTCAGCCGGCCTATGGACGGTGGGGCGCCGCTTTAGAAATAACGGCTCGAAATCATGTTCCCGAACATCCGGATAAAACTCATTCAAGCTACAGCGTTGTTCGAGCAAAGCGGCGATTGCGACAGAATTCTGTGGTGGAAGCGATGCAGAGGACACAATTTTCAAATATTCTGTTGTAGTTAGGATTCGGGCTCTGCACAACGGCGGCAGACTGGCGTGACGTGGAATTGCGTAACTACATCGACTCCAGATCGATTATTCTCCCAATGAAATCCGCGAAAAATTTAAATCTATCGAAATTGCCGTAGCTTTCAAAGGAAGTCATGACCGTCAGTACTCGGAACCTCAGAAACCTGCCCGTTCATAATAGACTGCCCGAGTAATCAAGACTGCCCACTTACTTCGTCTGTCAACCAACAAGAAAATCGGGACCGGTAGCTCATTCTGGCACATTCAGGATTTAAATAATCAAATGGATACCCGGAGCATGCTAAATACCCACCCGAACGAGCTGCGAGAGCAGTTTCCCTTTCTTCACGAAGCGGGGACCTACCAGAATTTCTACTGTCAGAAATGCCCGTTTCGGATACTACCCGTTCATTGGAGACTGCCCGTCCATTTCCCCCATTCTACGGAAACAGTCCGTTTATCGGAGATAGCCCATGTCTTCGGGACTTCCCTCTTGATGGAATACCAGCCTAAAGATGAGCGAGTCCTTGCGAGTGCTAGGCTCGCCTGGGTTTGGCGAAGAAACGAGGCGTGCCTCAAATAATGTTATGGGAAAAAGTTTTAATCAATTCTTGGCTCCATGCAGGACTCGGTTTCACATCGAAATTTCGTCCGAAGAGAGCGATGGAGGAGTAGGCCGAAAGAAACTCATGTAGATCGCGACCGCGGAGAGGATGAGCGTAATCGAAAACATGATTGCTCTCAGGACAAAATTGTCCGTCTTCTTCAGCTTGATCTCGTCGCCGGGGGCGATCGGCTGTACTACCGCTTCGTCTAAACCTTGAAAGTCTTCGGGATACATGGCGACGAGGTATTTGCAGCTCGCTGCAAAGGACAACGTATCATCAGTTTTCCACTTCACCTTCGACAGAGCGTCGGGCTGATTCTATGTATCCTCGATCTCTTCGGAATGGAAGGATGGACAGGGCAGCCTCCGGTTTCGCGTCCGGCCTCGCTCGGTGGAGGTGAAGAAGTGATCCCCATGATCTGAACTCGCGCGGCTCTTCCTGGGGAAATATAACTAGAAACGCCCGACGACGAACTCGAAAGGGAGAGAAACCGTATGTCTCTTTCGCGCCGACTCCTAATGATGCCGAATTATGGACCCGGTTTCCCAAGATGAGCTCCAAGGTGAGGATGTTCATGAACGACAATCAGGATGTTCAGAACATCCTCTCAAAGTCCGAGATTCTCGATTCTCGTCTTAATCCCAGCATCCTATTCTGCTTTCCGCATCACCGTGATTCGTCTCTCGTCGAAGAATTCGAATATTCCCCTCGGGGGGAACATTCCGCGGAACCCTGACGACGAAGATTCTGTTACCAGTCATCGTATCAATTGGCTGCCGTATGTACGTATCTGCTGGATTATCATGGGTGCGAACGCTTCTCTCTGTCCTCGAGCACCTTGTCAACACAGAAGATCGGTCATCTCCATGGATCCGATGTTTTACAATGAGTTCTGGCTACAGGACTGATGCTTCGCCGAACTCGGGGGATGCCGGCAGCGCGCCCGATCAAGTAGGGTGTACTTATTATAGCGGGGCGCGAGCCGAGAAGTCAAAACTCCACCCTACGCTTCTTGCTCTCGCAGCCTTTGATGCTCAATATTCCATTCGAGATGAAGAGACGTGCCGGACACGGTCCGCATGCGACTGCCCCCGCTACACAATTTGACGTCCCCCGACTCGAAATCAGTCAGATCAACATGATACTACAGCGTTCGCGACCACTACTTTCGCGACTCCGCTGGAGTCCCGTCGATACGAGGCAGAAATTCGGAAGGCTGTCTGAAACCGACGTGATGCTCTCTCGCTCAAGGTGAGCACTCGACTCAGATAGCAGTCCTTCCAAGCGTACTCACATGATTTCAGACAGAGATTCTTGTTTTGCAGGTCTAAGCGAGCCTCGCAAATTATCCTGATCTGAGGTTGCAGATGGGAATTGGGCTCGTAGACCTCAGCGGGGACTCCTACAGATCGGCACTGCCAATTTTTTGGCTCGAGCACCTGGATCACTGAGGAAACCAAATGTTTAGCTACCCGCCCTGCGCCACCGCGAGGCGTCTTCGATCTTGATATCGCGGCTAATCGGAGTAGAGATTCCACATCCATGGCAGGAGTATGGAATCGATACCTCGATTTTAAAGCGGGTCGACTACGATGAGGAGCCCCGGACAGTGAGCGATTCGGGCGCAACCGAACTGACCAGCGTCATATTTGGCGGCCGGCACGAAGCATCTCGCTTTAGTCATGTTGTACTCCTTGCACCTGATGCATTGCACTTGTTCCTCGAATGAGAACAGATCCAAGTCGATCTGCGAGTGCTTTTCGCTTCCGAGTTCATGTCCTGGCGAGAATAAGTTCATTGAGCACTACATTAATCAATTCATTCCGGCCTCGCATGGAATCGCGAAAAGCTCCGTCGATCGAGAACACTCCAACAGACCTATGCAATTGTCCACAACTCCGAAGTGCTCCACATAGATCCGCACGTGGGCTTTGAGCTCGAACTGGTCGGGCTGAATCACGGGTTTCGGGAACCCTGTGGCTCTCGATGATGCTAGCTCTGCACTGGTACTCGATAATGTTACGTCCGCACCGGTACTCAATGATTCCGGGCCTGCGCTGGTACTTGATGAAGCTGGGCCTGTACAAAGGAACATGATGACGACGACTCCGAGAGAGTATCGCCCCATTGCGTCTGCTCGAGTGGAATACGGAGCTCGTCAACGGCCAGCGGTCAGGCAATCCAGGCTTGTTGCATCCGCTCGAGGCTTCCTGTCACTAATTGTAAGATCAGAAGACTGGCTCGATCATTCGAGTTCAGGCAGGAAAATATTCATCCAAAGCGATGGACCAGCTCAGAGCGGCTGTTCCTCCGCGGTCCCCGATCGACATCCGACGACAACGATGACACTAATTATTGTGGCCACGGCCGAATAGATTTTCGCTCGAAAATTATTTCTTTTTTTCTGCAGTACTTTGGCCGAAACACGCCGCCGTCCGCCATTATCCCCTTCCGAGTCTCTCGAACTGGTTTGAGCGGAGAATCGTAAGTGACAGCAAAAACTCTCCTCGTTCTTCTGGGTGACGGAAGAAGTAAAGAAATATAAATGGTTGAACGGAATGCGTTTTTTTATTATTGCTTCGAGTACCCCGGGGCAAAATGGTTTGATGGTGTATTTGATAAGGGTTCACTTGGATCCGACGATATCATGTGGACATCAACCTTCCAATCCAGGCGCGAAAAGGCTCAGTGTATCCAGTGGTTTCACGCATTTCCGTCTTTTGACTCTAACCAGGAGGACGACAGAGGGTTTTGCGAAATCCGGGCACCTGTTTGCTCGCTGGTCAGTGGCGAGGCGCCTCGTTATACTGCTGGTCAAAGTCAAAAGCACTAGAAGCGTCTTAATGCTTCACCATGCAAAATATGAAATCACAAGGTATAGATAAGTAATTAGGATCGGCCTATATGAGTCTGTGGCAATAGGCGAGAATATGAATAAGAAGGTACAGGAACCGATCAGCCTGGCCATTCGGTGACTCCACCTTGTGATCATCAGTAAGTCCAGAGCCTTTGGAATCTTTCAATACTCGTCGTCCCGTTGGGGTCGTCTCGATTATTCCGATGCTCGCGCTCGGAAATCCTCGATCCTCCAGCGTAACACTTCGCATAGGGGATGCTTCATTCCTGACCGAGATAGATGAACAAAACCCCGATTTCTGACTTTTCGCTCTCAATCGAAATACGGTCCCCGAGGCGGAATGATACCTCTGCAGAACAAGCAAATGGCCGAATCTCTAAGCAAGTCACCCATGGGAAATAGTTTCGCGGGAACCTTCGACCAAACGTCTCGTAGAGTGTAGCAGTGATAGATATTGAATGATCTTGTCCGGGCGCAGGAAAAATATTTATTCCACTTCAGCTTTCCCTTTCGGCTGCAGTGCGGATGAGGATTCCCCCGTAAGAGGCTTAGAGTGCAGCCCCCGCCGCAGGTATAAGATGACCGCGACCGCAGAAGAAACCATCAGAGCCGCGAATACGAAAACTCCAACAGAAATGGCATCCCACTGAAGATACCCACTCGATTTTAGTTTGTTGGTGTTATTGTCGGTCGCTTCGCCGGCAGCGCCTGTTTCGCGCGTTGCGGTCTCATCCGGGGCACTGGAGGGCTTGAGCGTACTTACGTGAAATCTTCGAGAACCTTCAGGCATGTCATTGGGGTGCATGGCGGCTGTGATTTCACAACTCTCTGCGAAAATCGGGTGTTCTATTCTAGTATTCTTCTACGCTTCGAGATGTTCCCGATGCGGGTCCGCCTTCCTCGGAACCCCACCTACGATTCAACTGGGCCGAATAGGTGTACAATCGAACTCACTCATGTGTACGCAGAGATTATGATCCCCATCATTCTTGGAAGCTCGACACGACAGGTCAAGAACTGGTTGCAGGTCCGAGTGGGCTTCATACATTTCGCGAGGCACTCCAGCAGAGAAGCAGGTCCAATCAGTGGGCTCTAAGACGCCCAGCGCTAAAAAAGTTCCTTCATCAGTTTCAACTGAATGCCGTCCCGGGGCGAAACAGCCGTGAAATTCTTTGTCTCGAATAGTCTCCGGAATCTTGCGAGTAGGTGTAGCCATCCTTGAGAGAATACCGCGGTGGGCTTGCTGGAACGGCAATCCAATCGCGAAATGGCTCACCTATGTCGTACTTTGTTTTCTTTATCAGACATTTCGCCTTTGTCACACCGTATCTCCCACATCCGACACATCTAGTCGACGGTATGTTCACGAGAGTTAGATTCAGCCGGTTGTCCTCCGTTTCTCGTAGCTCGAGCTCTGATGAAAGATCCGCACGTCTGTGAGCCGCTCAAAATTCTTTAAGCATAGACTATAGCTACTTGGATCAACTTAGGTACTCGGCAACGGCAGTACTCACCGCAACATCTCTTATCTTGTGTGATTTCTTTCACGTCCAGTCGGACTCTGGTTCGAAACGAGAACTGGTACGGCGCACCCGTGGCTTCCCGTGGCTCTCCTTCTTGCCTGATCGAATCCACCCGACCGGCCCGGGAACCCGTATCACTCCCGTTCTCGCGGTTACTGAGATCGGCTACAGCGCCGGATTCTCCACCGACGCTCGTTAATGGTACGTCTGAGCCATTTTTCGCGCGAGATCGGGTTTGAACAACAGGCTCGGAGGCCTGCGAACAACAAAGGCTTGTGTGACAGGTCACACAGAGGTACAGGATCGCGACGACACGAGAACTGTAACGCATCTTGGCGACGTCCGAACTGACTGGCGAGAATAGTTACCCAGCACTCCGTCCGATCCAAAATGTTATTGGATTCGCGGTTTGAGAGTCTCGTCGACTTCCCATCGCCCTACTAGGGAGGTCGACCGAACGATCGGCCCGACCGATGGAAACAAGTCAGACTGAGTGAAAGACAAATGCCATTCTGGATTGCCTCGTTTAGCTTTCTTTCACCTGTCACGGTTTCCTCTCGCCTCAGCACACGATGAAACGAATCCATCGTTGGATTCCCTTTCTTCTTTTCGATCGTCTTACGTGGCCGTAATCTTTTCCTAAAAACCTTGAAAAGCGGGGGAAATGATTCCAGATCATGGCTATGGGATCCAGGGCTCACTCGCCAATAATTCACGATGATTTCTGTATAATAGGAATTTTGAGGAATAATGTTTCGGTGAGTAGTTCATTTTTGCTTCCCAGTAAGTGATGTATGCTCGAAACAGCATGAAACTATTCATCCAAGGGTTTATGGACCGGCTCACTCAGCGGAGTATGCGACCCTGCTATTGGTCGTGCAAAGGACTCGGCGCTATTTTCGGTGGTGTTTGTTTTTCACACAACGGCGTCTAGAGGACTGGGATTCGAAGATGGGAATCGTCAATAGGTTAGGCATGATGGACAAGGTCAATGGAGTTTGAGCATTCCCGACTCCCGTGTCGGGCACAACATGGCTCAGATTCGTCGCTGGACATCAGTCTCAGGTGGATGGATACATCGATGAAAGATGCCTGATAGATGCTGAAGCTGGCAGATCATGCTTGCCTCGTCCAATCTGTCCATCAAATACACTGGACTCATTGAAGCCAGAAAGGGATAAAACATCGGCCGATGAGATACGCTTATGATATTTCTCCTCATTACTGGACCTTCGAGACCATCTGATCCGTGTACCATTTATTTACATGCGCATATGTATATATATATTACAGTTCGCAGTTCGTTGGGCGTGACCTAGAATCTCGCCGATTGCAAGGTCTCCTCGGCGGCAATCTCCAAGTTCCTCCGATGAACCTTGTTTATCCTCTCACGGAAGTTCAAAATTCCGTCGCCTCTCCAAGCCGCTTGCAGATCCTCTTGCCTAAAACTGCCCGGATGACAATCCTTAATCGACCTCATTGCGTCACGAGAGCAGATGAACCACAAAATATTCAGGCATGAAGAACTCACCTCAAAGTAGTCGCGGTATCGTCAGGGACCAGTTCTTCGCAAAGATCGGCGCTTATATAGGCCCGCACGACGCGATCCCTCCACATCAGACTGGAAGATCATCAGAAGCATCAGGATTGTACAGTTAAGTCATCGATGACGAGCAATTCAACCGCTTGAGCAATCAACCCATCACTCACTTCAGATAGACCTGTTCTCTCGTCTGGCACCAGCGGAGCCTATGCTGGACGCTTTCGAAAGCCTTGAAATGGTTATCGATGACTTGCAAGGCGGAGAGAATTTTGGACTGGACCTCCAGCCATGTCCTTCCTTTGAAAGTACTCTGGCCACCGAGGGCGTTTCTTATCCAAGTGTGCATGTACGCCGAGAATATACAGACTGCCGATGGAACTTCGCAGACCGTGACGGAACAAAGCACTAGCCCGTCTAGTCTCTGTCGACACTCAAAAGTCACACACGGTATCAGCACAATCTGGTAGCTGTGAAAAGCGGCTCCGATAAGAGAATGCGATGCAATGATCGTCGCATAGGCGTGGAAACTTCTTGTGGATATCTCTCGGGCGTGAGTCCTACCTGACGGTCACCGTCTCTGATTTTTTGTCCGTTGAAATCTTGAAATTTTCTGGCGGAAGAACTTCGTAGAAGGGCGAGCTATCGATGAGGACAGCAGTCATTTGCTCCAATCGAGTTTTCAATTTCTTCAAGAGTTCTTCACATTCGCTTTTGATGTTCCGCATCACTAGCTTCTCACGCCTGGCGAGGGGATTGTCGATCTCAAATCTCATCATCATTCCCTTGGAGTGTCTGTGTCAGAGGTGATGTCACTTTTTAGAGGTCTCTCCGCTTACTTGATGAATTCCTCGAGCGCGGCGTCAGGCTCCAGCGTGACAGCCTTTCGAAGTCGGTCGCGGTCTACTTGGAGAATTTGCTTGTCTGCTCTGACCACCTTCGGGATTGGCTCGCGCTCCACGATGGGCTCCGCGAAGATGGAGAACGTTTCCGGATCATCTGGAAAGCCTGTCAGCTGAATCCCCGAATCTCCGCGTATTTCCCCCAGACTGAACCGATATCCAGGAGGGGTATGTGCGAGGAACGCGAACGGAATCAAGGAAAAGACTGGAAAGCCTTGTCTCGCGAGCGTCTGCTCAGTGCCACAGCTCAGACTATGACTATAAATTCCGCCGGGATTCCCCCGACAAAGAAACAAGCATAAGGCGGACATGGGTCAGAGATACTCACATTGGATCCATTGTTCCAGAGTCCAGTCAGGTTTGGGCATCTCCACCGATGAAACGCTAGAGCGGAGGCTCGGGCGGACAAACGTTGGAGATTGGCTTTGATGCATCGTTGTGGGTTCTCTCTCATCCGTTATGTTGCTGCAGTCATCTGCGTCAATGGTCTGAAAGTAATTTCAGGCCTCGCAATCGGTGATTCTCCGCGAAGCCCCAAATGGGTATTGCTGATCTAGATCAGATCCCCGAGAATTCACGAAGCTCACGTGAGTGGTATGATGTATGGAGTAGGTTTCATTAGTGGCGGAAACTTCGTAAGTTCTCCGTCTTGCATGTGCCGAGTCCGGAGTTCCTCCTGAACCGACAGAGAGTCGCTCCGAGAGAGCTGTTGGCTCCATTTGCGCGCTTCCATCCTCGTCCGAGGAAATAGTCGTTTCGACTGGAGGGCGTCCCATCGTGGCTCGGCGAGTCTTCACGTTTCTCGGCATCGGGGAATCAACAAGAATTTCGTCCTCGGGCTCATCGTTGTTACCAGACGCGTCGCTTCCGGGCGAATCTTCGTCATCGGACCTCTTCACCGGATATGATAAGTCCGCGGTGAGGTTTGATGACTGAAATCGGTAGCTTTCTCGACGACTGACCGACTCGTTCTCTTGGTCACAGCTTTGAGAGAAAGAGGACTGGCTCGGCATGCATTCCACGGGCAGAGTCGGCTGGAAGCTCGTCAAGCCGGACTCCTCGTCCAGCTCCAGATTCTTCACCCCAGTCAAATTGCACCACGATTCTGATTGCAGAACTATTGACTCTTGGGAACTGCGACACCGGGACATCTCGATGGAAGCTTCACCTTCGCTCATGTCTTCATCGGATTCCTCGTAGCTCGCGGTCCTGTCGTCCGTCTGCCCGTAATTGTCGCCGATCGTTGTATCTTCCATTCTCGATTCAGTGGAATTTCGACAAGCTGATCTCTCGGAGGCTCCCGATTGGTCCATGGCCGATTCGACTTTGGTGCTCGAGGAACTCGATGATTGGTTTTCGATACTCGACAGTCGAGCTCTATCTCGTCGAGGGAACACTTCCCCGAGTGTTGGCCTCGTACTGACTTCGGGCTCCGGTGGCACTCGGTCTTGTTTTTCCTGTCGACCTGGAGATGGAGATTCTATGTTTAGCCGATGTCCAACAGGCTAAATCGAGAGCCAGAATGAAGAAAGAACGACCGGAAACGGACAGGCTCCCCTCAAGCATGCAGCCACTAACCCGTTTGGCTATTAAGAGCAGCGTTGATGCCGAAGATGTCGAGAGCCGATTTCGCTTCCTCATTTGTCCTGTCCGATTTAAAGAATTTCGAAGCTACTTTCAAAACCTCGTTTTTGACGCTCTCTGTCTGTTCGCTTCGCAGCTCGACTGGAAGGAAGAATATAATGATGAACTCGAAATTCCGAGACTCTCGGCGCCCTACGACCTACGATATATGAGATTCCACCGCGAGTTGCCGCTAAAAATGATTTGGCCCCCGTCGGGAAGCGAGCATTAATCTACAGTCAAGGTCGCATAGTCCTCCAACTCACCCGCATGAGTCTTATCAGAGTCACTGTCGAGAGCAGTTTGGATGGGCGCTGGGGAAAGGGAGAATTTTAGACGAGAGAACGCCACATGGTTCAACTGGAAAACTCCTCTCGAGTGTACACAGTCAACTTCTCGAAGTTGAACTGCTTCTGATTGGACTTTCGCCAATCCTTTTCCGTCGAATCTTCCGATGGAGCGGGCCCCCCGTCAAAGAGTTCATGAGCAATTCAATGGAGCATTTGGCAACTTATGACGTCATGACGTGGGACAGTCATGGGCGTATTCCCCAGAAAACCAAAATCAGGAGACCTCGACTGCATTTTTGATTTTGAAGTTTCGAACGCAGATCTCACCCGAGCGCGATTTGTCTCCGTCGCAAACGTCTGGTCTGTCGGTTCCCATCGGTTTTATGGGAACGTTCGGATCGATTTCCAAGTTCTCATCGATCCAGTCGAACCCTGCTTCATCATCTGTATCGAATCATAGAACGAAATAATTAGAGGAGCATTCTCTTTTTCAGCCCCGGCAGCTTGGGATAGTACAACCCGTCCATAAGGATTGGTCATCTAGTGCAGAAACAATAGATCCTCACCGTCCAGAGGGAAGCCGATCTGAGTTGTTTCCATGGCAGCTGATGAGGCAGTTCGGTTGAAGTTGCCGAGGGTCACAGAGTGGGAGGCGGTGTGCTCCATGAGGGACATTGTTGACTGCGAAAAATCACGCTGGTTATTCCATCATCAGAGGTTCCGCCGGATGGTGAGGCAGGATGTCTTAAAGGGACCCACGAGTTTCGAGTTCAGGCATTTTGATCAGCCAAAATGAGAGCAACACGTCAGCCCGATGTTCTCTTTCGTATCTTAGCTCCCTCGTGCTTTGATCTCACCTGTTGTCCGGTCGAGTCCAGGTTCGTATGCCGCGTCGATTCATCAGAGTCAACTTGGAATAGCCTTGTGTAATTGTTGGCGCTGAAGCTCACTCTTTTATTCAGCGGACGAGTAAGAGTGATCTCATCGTCGTCTCGCCGTTTAATTATCTGTATGGGGGAATAATTAGCGAGAATAATTAAGGATACAGATTCTGGGTTCATATTTGTCGCGAAGTTCATCAGATGATTCCAACTTTTCTGCAGGATTGAGCTACAGTGACGAGCCGATTGGGATCATCTGATTTACCCCCTCCGAATGTCGAATAACTCACAGAGCGCCGTCCCTGCATTTCGGATCTGGCGGCGGTCTCCTCCTCCTTTCCGTAGAGTACAATGAATTGGAGTTGTCACCATAAGGGAATTGGACTGATCAAAAAACTTCGACTGTGTTCCTCCTAGCTTTGTCCGTTGTTATTTTGCTCCGGGTGCCGCCATTCGAATTCGAAGGCGAGCCCCTCGCCGGAGAGGGTAGTTCAAACTTTTTGGCGGGATTTCCCGTCGGCATGTCTGTGATCAGCTCATGCTGATACCGTACAACATCAGAACCGCCTTTCACCGACACAGATGGAAGCTTTCGAGAGACAGAGAAATCCCGTCCCCGGTCGGGGAAATATTTGAGAAAAACGGATGAGCGGCGCAGTTCGGTATTGAAGAGGAGGAATTAGTTCGAACAGTCCCTCGTACCGGCCCGTTGTAGGCTCATCCGAGTCCGGAACATTCTGAAGACATTCGAACGATCCTCGCATCGAGACCGCGGCCAGGCACGGATATCGCTGCTCCCGGAGATGGATGTGATTAAATTGTGCCCCTTTTCGGAGTGTTCCGGCGAGGAAAAGATGGCGGGGCGATTCCGCAGCGTATACGCAGGCGATTTGGATGGTGCGATGCGCACGCCCTTGAATTCATTCTCCCTTGCGGAATCAGACGCCCCGAATCTGCAAACTTCCCCGCCTTGGTAGTCCTTCCATACTCACGATCAGGCTGCGGAGCATCGGCCGCCGAGTCCGCAGGACGAGTTTTCCTCGACATTTCTTCTCGGATATGATTCTGCGAGCATGGATTCTGCATTGCGGACGAAACAGATTCTCATGTAGCGCCCTCGATTCGCTGTTATTCATTGGTTCGATTTTGACGCGTTAGGCTCCGTCAGCTAGCTATCTCTACTCCATGTGAGTTGATTCATTTAGTCATATAGCTAAAACGGGGGGACTGAAAAAAGTGAGAACGGTGTGAGCGGGGATGATGCTGCGGACTACGTGGGGAACCGTCTGCTCTGACGGGTCCTAGGCCCGTATATCGGAACGTGCGGACTTTGAATGAATCGTATCTAGTCCCACCTATGTCATTGCCTCTCGATGTGTCACCTACGGTATCGCTTGGCTCCCGAGACCTCTAGGGAGATCAATTCAGGAGGGAAACTCCGTCGCAGCCGATCAAGCATGACACGCCGAGCGATTATCGCGAGAGGGTACTCGTGTCGTCGGATAACCTCGTTGAAATGGCGAGCTTCGTAATCATGATCCGCAATCGTTGGGGATCTCTCGCGACTTCTTGGCGGCATTGTTCCTGTTCCGGGGCAGGTGACGTATGAATACATCAGACGGAGAGCCCTTGAATCGTTTCCGGACGGGTGACTTTGAATGAATGCCAGGACAGATTGAACAATGAATGTTCCTACGGTTCGCGGGGAACGACGCGTAGAAATGGCGATGGCACGACACGAAGGCGCATGAATTTTTATAATTGCGCACTGGAGCGCATTACGCTCACTGGCGACACGGATCACAGGAGTCTCTCCTCGTTTTCTTGCATTAAATGATGAATCCATTGATAAGCGAGCCCTTTTGGGCCGGTGGCAGGAGGAAGGAGGGTACACGGAGGCTCACTTGTCAGTGATCTCAGCGGTGCCCCTCATGCGGGAGCCGCCGGCTCATACTGAAGCTCCGAACGAACCTCTGGGGCTCCGTATCGTCGTGCTCACTACAACACTGGTGCCGAGCAGTTTCGCGATGGAAAAAATTGCGAAAGCAAATATCAGTCGATTGGCCGGTCCCCAGCATATCGTCGATTACTGCGGAGGGAAATGTGAAATCGCTCTAGAGCAGGCGAACCAATGTGCCCGCAGCGGCTCTCAGACCCGTCGGATCGCGCTGAATCCACCGGCTCGAGATCATAGAGCTGGCCATGATGAGCTCGAGTGAGCTTCTATCCCAATGCAATTCTCCACGGCTTTCCGTTGATCAAGGGGAAGGATGAAATTCCTCTCATCGATTGCTATGGACGAGCATGAATTTCTTGGCCGTCCCTGTATGTAGTATCGAGGATAAATTCACAAAACTCATGATGTTGGATATCTGGGTAGTCTGAGAAACATTTTCGGCGCGAGTGGGCCGATCACAGTCCAAAGGCTCCTCGGCTGGATGGCTTTCCGCTCATTGAATCGTCTCACTCCTCGACCCGAGACGACGCACACGGCCGTGTTCCTCCGACATCCTATTCTCCGTGTTCTTCCTCAGTAAAATGAGTCATCTTTCTCTCAAGTTCGAGATACGAATGATTCGATCCCATGTCTGTACTCTAGTTGACAACGGCGGGAGTCCTCGCTCACGGAGTTGAGTAAACGTAGAGCTCCACGATCGACGCCGGTGGAGCAGAGCGAGGGAGCCAAATGCCGCAAAATATCGTTCAGGACGCGTTGATCAAAGGAATTCAAGCAGGGGTCAATCTTTCTTGCATATTTCCCGCGAATAGATCCATGAACTTCATGCGAAACGAGCGAGCACTTGAAGTTCCTTCCCGTATAGCCGCCTCCGGAGGGCACGCGGAGATGCGATGCTCCGCGAAGTCGTTTCCCGGCGCCACCTCAAATGATGTGGCATGATCGGTATCCAACGACCCCGTTGTACGAGCATCCTTCTGAGCTCGTGTACGGAGCGGAGCAATTAGTTCCCGGGAAGAATCGAGGCGCGCACAGGCGTTCCGTCGCACCGAATGAGGCTATACATACATACATATATAGCTGCATAGCTCCAGTGAGCTCAGCTGGAAAAGATCCCGGCAGCACCCCTATACACAACATCGTTCGAGGCCCTTCGATGAACAGCAGCACAACTGATGTGGAAGCGGGGAATACATCGCTGGAACGGCGCATGTTTAAGCTGCTTATCGATGGGAGCAGCCGGAGACGCCCGCGAGCCCGCCGACACGTTCATTAGCGTAGCCGTCCTTGTCGACGACAACTTCCCCTTGTTACGCCAGCCGACGCGCGAACAGATAGGTCCATTGGAAAAATTTAAAGCAGTCACCTCTTCCTAAAAATTAACGACTCGGAGGTGAGCCGGCAACGAAACACCGAGAGTGAGTCGAGCACATCACGAGAGAGGAAGAGAGCGGTGGGGATTATACGCAGAGAGAGAGAGATGGAGGGTGGGGAGCGAACCCTCGAATTAATTGCACGTCGAGCTTCTCATCGACACGGGAGAAAAATTGCTTGATTTCCGCCTTCGCGAGCGGGAGACGGGGAATTTCGGAAAACGGAGAATCGACGTACCCGAACGCAACGATTCTCGAACGGGAAAAATCCTAAGGCATTCGGATTCGCTGTTGGATTCCCAATACATGCATTAGCGGCAATCGTTTGAGATGAATTTCGGAGTGAGCTTTCATACTCCGTCGTACTCCACCCCTGCGGAGCGGACTTTTTTTGTTTTTCTCCTGGCAGCGACCCATAAGGTTCTCGCTTTCCGTTTGTTTTGTTCCTGCTGCGCTCCCCGTCTCCGCGAGAGCTGTCAAGACAAGCTGCGCAGAGAGAAACTAAATTGATTCGATCGAATTTTCACACTCGAAACGGAAAGACAAACGAAGAAACGATGATGATATCTTTCGGCGCTCGCTCCCGCGTCTACAGGTTTCACGTAGGGCAACGACGCGACGGACAGCTCGAAATCGATATTTTGATTCTCCGAGTCGAAGAGGGCCTGTTTCAAGATGAAGCAGATTTCCGTTTTTCGAGTTGCCTCTCAAGTATTCTCATCGACGTCGATCTGCTGCTCTGCTCAATGACGTATACGGCGCTACCCCGTGACGCATCGGGCCCGACGAGGCTCGTCTGCATTCGAGAATGTCGTCCTTCGCGACCTAAATTTGTGGTCTTCGAGCGACCGCGCGAGAGGGGCCGAATTCATTTTCGGAGTCCTAAATGGTTGGTTCCTCGGGAAGGGCCCGAAAAAAACTCTCTACTGCCCATTGTGAGTAGAAAATGTCGCTCGTTGCTTATGTACTCGGTTCGTTGGCCTGCGCCTTTCGTTCTCTTCACTCCAAAGGCGAGGATTCCTGCGAGATGAAATTCCCGACTATGAAAGAGAGAAGGCGGGAGGGGCCATGGCGTCTGTCTCGCTATTCTCCCACAACTCCCACATTCCCTCCTTGCTCTTCCGCGGGAAGAATAGCGTAGAATACCGACACTGGCCATTTCCGACAGCAACTCAACATTCCGAACTGTTTATCATATTTATTAAGGCCGTCATTGAACCCTCATCGTGCAGCCATCTGCGGTCAGTTCCGGCGACGACGTCAGGCATTTAGCTCCGCAATACTCGGAGACGATTGAAAACATCACACACGTCTAGTAGCTCAACGACGGCATCCTCGCGCACAGAGTCCAGCTTTCCGACGTGACGCGGGGCGGTTCGAGGAGGGACTCGAGAATAATTCGGGAATCCAATCGCCTTCAGGAAGAGAGAAATGGTTATCGCATGGGTTCTCTCAGCAATCCGATCGACCAGTTCACTTGAAACGCCGAAGGTCTCGATGAAGGGGTTATCAGAGATGACAGACCACATAGCAGGCCTAAGTTCCAGCCCTCCCGACTCAGCAGAGCGTCTTTGTTCGCTCCCAAGGCCGGATGCTCGGACATGTCTCTTGCACGAACAGCAGGTATGTGCGTACTCGCATGAGTTTCCAAGGATTCTGGAGATTTCCCGGAATTTTGTGTATTCACACGTACCCTACCTGTTGCTGTGTGAGCCCTCCTTCTCGCGGTACGGAAAGGGCTCCGAGAGAGGGCTCGGTCCCTTCTGACTTGCTTGCAGGATTTGCTCCGTTCCTCTTCAGTCGGAGCTCGCGAGAACGCTCGATGCGTCGATGCCCAAGTTCCTAGCGAAATTGGAAGTTCATATGGCAGGACGTCGGCAGTTTTCTCAGGATGTTCCAAAAAAACCGGGACGGCTGGACCTGTAGGTGGAGTGCGTATAATTTTCCTCAATCGATGGAGTGAACTCGTGCTCTCCGTTGTAGTAGCGGCTTCCCAGGATAAGATGCGTCTTCCGTGCTCGTCCTCGAATCATTTTATACTATTGCCACTTCTGTGGCTCACTGGTTGTGAGACGTTCCACGGCCAGCAGAAGAACGGTCAGAAGAGCGGTCACAAGAAGGGGCCTACTTTGAATTTCAATCTATTTTTACGCCAAGAGGAATCGCAGAGAATGTTAGGTGAGTCTATCGGGATCGCTTCTCAGGATAATAATGGGGATAATTTGATCTGTGAGCGTTGTGTGTGTGTAGAACATCCATATTTTCCGCTGTGAATGCCAACTCCAGAGCCATATCGCGCATGGGCAGGCAGGAACACTCACATTATGGAAGGAGAGCCCCACGAGTTCCCATCTCGCGGACCCCGACGAGCCGCCTCCAATTTTCCGCTAGACTTTCTCGAGTAGTGCCTCGGTATCGCGAAATGACGATATGTCGTCGTTCCTTTCAAGCGTCGATTAGCGGCAACGGGAGCTACGCACAAATCGTTTCCGTGTAGCCTTTTCCTGGAGTACAGCTCCCGTCCATACTGTTCCTATTGTTCGGCCGCAGAGAAAATGCTGGCCATTCAGATTCGCATCCGGTCGCTGCGCACATTGACCGGCGGCAAAATATAGCCCCGTATATACGTCCGATGCTCGGATCGTGTTCCGCGAACGAAAGACGCTTAACGTCACCACAATAGACGTTCGATGCCCTTTCTCGGTACTGTCTCTCAATCTGAGAGTACGTACGTTCGGGCGCACCGAGCGTGAGCTCGACTGCCCTGCAGGCCGAGTCCAAGATCAATGGCTTGTAATAACGCAAATGTGCCTTTTACTCGGTGCCAATTGCTTCCAAGCCATTTGTACGACTCTTCCGGGTGTTCTACAGTGGGAAGAGGTTGTCGATCCATAAATATCGGGCCCATCTTCGATGCGGAGCGCTCGTCTCCGCTTGAATAGATCGGCCAGTTTTGAGCTGGGGTAGCGAAACATTTCATGTTCTGTTTGTCGTGGAGATTATGATCATTTGCCGGCGACGGGAAGGCATCGTCCGAAAATCCCCATGTTATACAAGAGCTGCGCCTTTGGCTTCATAAAAGCTGTGTACGTAAGCATCGAGGTAAACACCGCCCTTGCCTCGGTGCTCGCTGAAATCTTTATCTGAGTTCCGAGCTCATCAAAAAATACGCGTCCCCGCCTCGGCAAGCCTCTCGTTTCGCTCTCTTTTCTAGGAGTGAACGAAATCGCGATAGGTGCTGGGTCGGGCGAGCGGGAATACCGGTCCGGACGGTCGAGGCATCTACCCAGAGGAGAGGCCGACGAGTCCGCAACGGGAACGATAGTATGTACAAGACCATAGGTGGGTGCGTGGATGGGTTCTGCTGGATGGGAAAAAGAACTCGACTTGTAAGCAAGCAGTCTGGCAGCTCTACACAACTTGTCTGAGTGAGTTGAATTGAAGAGTTGATAGAAACGAGTTGAGGCGTGAAAGCCTCCAGACGTCGACCATTTCACGTAGTTCTACGTAATGCGCTCCAACGCCTTTGTTGAAAAGCTTCTATCGGTTTCAGCGGAACGACAAGAGAGCGAGACAGCGGGGGGAAAGAGGGCGGAGGGATTCAGGGCCGACGGAAAAGACGAACGCCGGAGGGAGTCAGACCCTTGCTCAACAAGCTGTCGGTAGGTAGGCAGGTACAAGTGACCCGAGCGACGGAACTTTCCGCTGACTGGGGAAGACGCACGCTCGCAATCGTCACTCGACGGAGGTGTTTTCTCCCGAGCGAGGTGAGGCGGGAATCCTTGTTTCGGTCCCTCCGGCCCCGAGTTTCCAGCGCTCGCTCGGCAAAGAGTTTACTTATCGTACAGCGAACTCGAGAGCCTCGACCATGAGTCCTCGACGTAATTAGCGCAAAGTGGACATCGGGTATCGGAATCCGATATTTGGTTCGACCAAACTAAACGTTGTAGGCTTCCCTAATGACCTGCGCGACAGTCTTCTGGTGGATTTGCTCGGCAGTTGCTTGTCGGGACCTTCCGTTATCTTCGCGTAAGAAACACCCGGAGGGACTCGGACGATTCCCCCAATTTCCAGACGATGACGATTGCCGGGATGGGGGACGAAATCGCTCCGCGTGCTCGAGGTTCGAGTCGACGATGAGAAATGAAGCCGCTCGCTTACGACGATACACTCCGTTGGTCATGATGGCCTCGATTCCCGGGAATCAATTGTGTGATTCAGATGACCTCCCCACTCATATCTCCTCAGTCTCTTCGCAACTCATGGGATGTGGCAGACCCGGACCGATGAATGCGGATCATTCTTCGAGTCGATTTTAATTCATTCTACGAGACGGCGAATAGAATTTCACGGCCCGGTCGATCGACGGTGGTTCGGTGGGTCCCGCGAGGAGCTTACGTCTTCGCTCGGACGTCCACGGGGAGAATAGAAGCGACTCTGAGACAAATTACATCATGACCACAGATGTCGGAATTATTCTTGAAATGAGGGCTCTTCGACGCACTTCGATTGATCGACCGATTTCGCTCGAGAGGCGGAGGGCAGTCCTTTTTTTCGCGAAAATCGACGTATAGCGTTGGAGCTCTCTAGAATACGTTCACCCTGCATCAGGAGAACCCGATGCGCAGTCTTCGTCTGATGGATTCCATTGGGGAGGCGCTTTGCAACTGTGCTTCGCGAAGTTTCCCTCGAGAATGGATTTCGATGGAAACCGCGAGGCATCGAGGGACGATGATAGTTAGCCTTCGACGAGCAGCTGAACGTGCTTTCGCAACTCGACGAGTGCGAAGCTCGAGAGAGCTCGGATCCAAGACCGAAGCGCACACCTGGAACCGCGACAATACATCAGCAGCTTCTTCGCTATTCAGAAATTGCAGACTGTGCACGCGCTTCCTTCTGTGATGCAAATTCCATTGACAAACAGCTCTCCGAGACTTTACTTTACTTCAGATATATTCTTCATCCTGAATAGGTTATCGAAGTGCACGTTCGGATCTAGGACGAGGAGGCACCTCCTCTCCTTTTGATCGAGCTGCAGCGCATAATAATAAACGATGAGTCGAGAGATGATTACGGATACATAAAGATATCAGCCGAGGGCAGGAAGATTAATGTTGAGTGCAGGGTGGGTAAGGAGGCTTATCTGCAAACTAAAACCTCCTCTTGAAAACATACGGTCTTGCCTCAAAGCGCCGTCGCCGTCTCCGTTATGTCGACGGCGCAGGTTCATCGGTGGAATCGCTAGAAAGGAGGCTAGACGGCCCTCAATGAAAATCGACTCCAACTTCTCCTCGGTCGTTCCCTCCCGAGATCCAGAGGGAGGAAAGCTCTCAGGACAAGCGAGTTTGGACCACACGTTCGCTTCTCATTGTTTGAGCAGAGTTTGTGACCAAATTGATTTGTCGGTCTCGCTCCGTGTTTGGATCCCCGGGCCAAGCATTGGTTGCATTTCACAAGAGCCTGAGGGAAATCAATGAAACCCAGGGCGTATTTGTCCAGTTCGCTACTTCTTTCTTGTCCTGCCATTCGATGTATCTCAGTTCGGATCGATGTTCTACTTGCGTCGGGAGCCCGAGTAGTAAATTCCAAGCTTTACGGTTTCGCGAGTCGCAAACCCGGGCGATGATATTACCTCGCTGTTTTCCTCCCGATTTCGCGACTGTCTTGTCGTCGACCAGCCCGACTTCGGGACGATGGAGAGAATCCCGTCACAGACGCTTCACTTCACGAGAAGCATTCGGTCGCTCACGTGAGCCCCCGCTGAAAATGCGACCCTTTACCCGCAAATCGAACGCGTCAGACTCCCGCTCCCACTTAGCATTTGGATGCTGACTCAGTAGCTTCTCGATCGAACCTCGTATCGTCGTATCGAGCCTCGAATTCGGGTAATTAGGGAATTTTACGACCGTGCTATAGCTCCCATGAAGATTCGACCCGAGCAGCTGTTCTGGAGTGCCGCTCCGTTCAGTATGAGAATTGGAGTGAAATTGGAGTGAAACAGGAGACAGAATGGATACAATACAGATCTTCCCTATATGAAGATCTTGAGAATTCTTGTTTCCCGCCATCCGCCCTCCGGCTCCCGCGCTGAGGGCACGCTGGAAGCGCCGAAGTTCTATTCTGTTCGAATCCTCGCCTGTGGTTCCTTGTGTTTTCATTCACGGCATCTCGTGTTCTGGGCTCATTCCCCGGACTCCGCCCCCATCCAGATCCGCGATATTAAATTTTTTCCTTCGACTAGTTTCCCTGCAAGTTGCAATACCTGCCAACGCGAGATTACTACACCGCGCAACTTCGAATGCCAGGCGCTTTCGTTCGAAGTTCTGGGTCGGAGATTCGACCTCGGAGGAAAATTTCTTGGAGAGGTTTTTCCTCCCGCTCGGTTGCTGACGTCTGTGCATCTTATGCCCTTATCGACAAATGAAAGGAGCCACGGCAAGCGCAGGCTCGCGGTTGGAGGGATCCCGGAGCTCCACCGAAAATCTTCGCCGGTAACGTGACCAAAGACAAGAAGATCAAAATTTTCGCTTCAATCGATCGGCCGAGTGATACTCCATTCCGAGCAGGGAGTCCGTGCTCCGAATATTGCTGATGCTACTCCTATTCCTGACGAGCTGGGGGATATCGAAGATGGAGGAGAGGTCAGACAATTTTTTCTTGCTTGCCAGAGGTCCCAGCTTTAGGGGGTAAGCGTCTTATTTTGAGTTCAAAGCCGACCCACGTGCAAACCATGTTTTCCTCTGTCTGTATGCCTGCCTGCTTTTGCATCACTCATTCTGACGGTTTGTGTATGAGATGTAATTCTTTCCATATCAACAGCAAGTGATCGGGAATTCAGGAGCATTCGACGTCTTCGTGAACGGATTATCGGAGTGAAAGTCGAGGGGTGCTGCGGCAGTAGGTACATGTTATGCGGAAAACATCCTCGGTACGTCCAAGATATTTCTGAGTCGGACTCGACTCGCAGCTCCCTCAATTCTAGATCCGAGTCGTTTTCGCCAAACGTAGGGGCGAGCTCCGCGCAATGCAATGAAGCCGGGCCGCTGCCTAGAAACTCGCACAGAAAACTCACGGTCTGAGGTTTAATTGCGTCTCTCAGCGGCAGCTGGATAGAGCTGAACGCTCAGAGCGGAGTCACCACCAGCTGTGTTCGTGGGCCAAAGTTCCTAATGCAACTGAGTGCTGTCCGAGCTCGAACTCGCAAAACAAACAAACTTTGCGTCCGGAGTGGCAAACGACTGAACATATGCCACGTCGAATCACATCCGTCCGAGCGCTTAGAATCATGAATGACCTAGCAGCGAGGTCAGGGAATGCGATAGGTCACCAATCACCAGAGAAAATATGGCTTCGCGTCAATGACCTCTGAATATTCCGGAGAAATTTTACTCATGCTCAGTCAGCCAGAGATGCTCTGCGGAGAGCATCGCAAACTTCTTTAAGAAAGATTCGCGGGTCACACCTAACTCGCTTCAGTGTCGTCCGGGACCGTATTCTTGAAACGTATTCCCTCAGCGTTGACGAGTAGAACCCTCAAGTCGACGGAGAAACCGCTCCCTGAAAGAAGTCTATTCCACAAAAATCGATGAGTCCGCCGGCCAAAAATTCCTTCACTACTCGAGTCCATTGAAGTGATTCGGCTCCAGCAGCCTCGGCTGTCGGAGGATTTAGATCGAAGGAGACTTCCTCGGATCGAGTTTCGAATCTGCGTCAGCTTTCTGAGAAGATGCCAACGTGATGCGTCGCTCGCTTGCGAGCGATTGGAACCAAATCCCCCGATTGACCGCCGGAAAAATTGACGGAATCGCTGTTGCGGAATCCCCGAGCAGATCGCTTCAGAGTAAGACCCCTCCTCGTGGGAGTCGCTGTAGGGTTCCTCGAGATCGCTAAAGCATCCGCTTTATTCGAACGCGGAGTCTCTATTCGATGACTCTCCGGCTAGCAACAAGTGACTTCACGCGGTTTGAGGGATGGTGAGATCGAAGAGCAGACAACGGAAAACGCAAGAAAAACAATGCCGCATCCGAGAAGGCGAATGATGCTCTGAAAGGAACGCGGGAGCTGCGCAGAACGTGAAGGGGAAGACCAAGCTTTCGCGCCGGGAAAAAAGCGCAAAATTGAGGAGCGAAGTCGAGGCAGAATCAATTTTGGCTCCGTCCAATCAAGATTCCCAATCCGGTTCCGAAAAGCTTTCGAAAACTAGCGATGCCAGCTGCGAGCCGAGCTAGTCGACGCGATGAGCCAATGACGCAACAAGAACTCCGTGCGGCAACCACTCCCAACGCCGTCAAACAGACAGCTCTCAGATGGGTGCTGATACTCAACTCTCCCGAAACTTCGAACGGCTGCTCGGTCAGACGTTGTCGTAAAGCTCTCCAACGTTGAGTTCATCGATAATTTATGTACAAGATAAACTTTTGAAAAATTCTCTCCACACTGCGAACTGTTGCGTCGAGATAGGGAGCCCAACAAGCAGCTCGTTAACGCCGCTCGTGAGAATTGATTCCAACTTCGAGAAGTGGATCAGTGCGCGAACTTCGAGGGCGGTGGAGGAGGATGCGAAGCAAGCTAGTTCTCCGTCAATCTTCTTCGGTGCTAGGATCGAGCTGAACGTTGGACCGAACATTAATACATTCTCCGCCACATTCGTTCGCAGGTATCAACGTGTCCTTGTACTACGTGAAAGAAGGCTCAATGAATGATTACGCCCTCCGATTTCCTGTTCCGGTTCCCGGCAATCTTTCCCGGCTGGAGTTCACGTGGCAGAACCTGCGTCCCCAACAGTCCCTCAAGTACCGCATCGAAATGACCGTCGATAACCCGGAGGCCATGCAGCCGCCAAAACTCGACATTCCATCGACGGGTGAGTTCCTCGCCACCTGACAAATTCTCGGAACTTCGCGTGTTCTAGCTCGGGCATCGGCCATACTCAAAACGAGTGTTACTCTCCTCCCGTAGGTAACCTGCCAGTTTCCTCGCCATCATCCTTCGTCGTTTTCCTCTCGTGTACCGGAATGACGAGTGCCGAGGTTCGTATCGGGATCAATCTGAACATAAGCGCAGCTGGAGAGGAAACGTCGACGACCTTGGTGAAAATCCAACGAAAGAAAGTATGTCTCAAAGGTAAGCTGAAAAAAAAACATCTCGGAGGTCGCCAATATCGACCAGCAAGGCAATTGATTTTGATCGACGTTGTGCTTACTCGTTGACGATAGAATTCGAACTCATCGCAATGCCAAAACATGATCTTCCGCAGACGAGAAGAAAACGAGCAGAACATCTACAACACGGAGTCCCACGGCACACGTTTACAAAGAGGATGTCGATGAGGACGATACGGACGAAGACGGGGACGAGGAGAATACAATATTCGTGTCAGAGACTCAACGCGTTGAGCACGGACGGAGGAACACGGCGAACACGTCAAACACGGCCATGGTCATGGGTGAGTTGCGCTCCGCATCATTCAGCGAGGAACCAGGCCGGCTGGCTTGAAGTATCCACACGAATTCAGATTTGACCCGAATTTCCGTCTTTTCCTTACGCAGACGACGCTGCGACGACACCCCTCCTGGTCGCTGATGGCAATTCGTTGGTTTTGTACGCGGTCGCGGGAGCGGCCGTAGTGGTGGCGATGTCTCTGATGACGGCTACAACACTATGCTACGTGCGCACAAGAAAACTGCAGAGTCTGAATCAGCATCAAGGGAACGTGATCATCCAGGCGACAGCGGATAAATATTTACAAGAATGGATTACGGCGAGTTCCACTCTGCACTTGAAAGCCCCGCAGTACAGCAACAAGGGATTCTCGGGGAAGATGCCGGTCGCGACCGGTCCAACCAATCGGTTCCTGCGAGTTCCCGGAAGCCCGGTCGCATCGACCGTCGCGTCGTACTCGTCGTTCCGTAAGCCGAATTTCGGCGTGCCGCCCTCGCCCGCTCCGCCGATGAGTCTTCTCACAATGCACTCGGCGGCCGGTGTGAATAGCTCCGCGGGTCAGTACAGCACCATTAACGACACGTTCAAGAGCAGCAGCTCTACGCTGTCCGAGCAGCTGGCAGAACTCGCTGTGGACGCGCGTTGTTTAACTCTTGTCAAGCTGTTGACAGAGGGCTCGTTCGGGCGAATTTACCATGCTCTGCTGAATACCTCGTCAGGGAACAGCTCAGCAGAGTCTCAGCCCGTCCTCGTCAAGACGGTCACCGAGCAAACAAGCTCGGATCAACGGCGGATGTTCATGCAGGAAGGCATGATGCTCGTCGGGATGAACCACACCAATGTGATGCCGGTCGTCGGGACATGTCTGGACATGCCCAACGGTCAACCAGCGCTCCTATATCCGTTTATGAACGAGGGGAATCTCGCGCATTTCCTGCAGAGGAGCAAATTCTCGAGGAACAGCCCTCCGAGAACGGAGACGGCACATCCTCTGACGACGTTGTCAACTCAAGACCTGGTCGACATGGCCGTCCAAATCGCCGAGGGTCTCATGTTCCTACATCGGAGGTTTTTCCTGCACAAAGATATCGCGACGAGGAACTGCATGTGAGTAACGAGCTCGGACTTTTTGCATGACCGTCCCGGACACGGAGAAATTCGAGGTTCTGTGTGAGATTCGGATCGAGAAGAAATTCGGATGATTTCCTCCCCTCAGGGTCGACGAGCGCCTTCACGTGAAGTTGACCGACAATGCGCTCGCTCGCGACTTCTTCTCCGAGGACTACCATTGGATGGACGACAGCAATCGAGACCAGGAGCAGGAGAAGCGGCCGGTGAAATGGCTGGCTTTGGAGTCGCTCCAAAAGCGGGAGTTCACGCCCGCCTCCGATTTGTGGATGCTGGGAGTCACCCTGTGGGAATTGCTCACTCTCGGACAGCCGCCTTTTCCTGAAGTGGATCCTCGAAAAATGGTCACTTACCTCCAAAGTGGCTACAGATTACCACAGCCGACTAACTGTCCAGATGAACTGTAAGCACTTGACGCTGGAGATCGGCGAAGTGTCGCGAGATCGGCCGCTGTGAGACGATGGGGTTCGTATTCCTAATCAGCATGCAATTCATTCCCGACTATCCGCAACTTTCAGATACGACGTCATGTTCCGATGCTGGTCGATGTGCCCCGGCGAACGGCTCACTCTCCCGCAGATGTTGAGGGCACTTGCCAATTTCTACAATCAGCTTGGGAGCTACATCTGAGTGCTCGGCGCGACCTCAGCATTTCCCTGGCGAGGTGTTCAGAACCCAGTCATTCCTCAGAATCCAGAGAACGCCGACGCGGAAGAATCTGTTCTCCGGAGAATGTGAAGCGAGGAGACGGAAATCGCGAGCCTGATGGGATGTTTGCATCGGATTGTGTATGGTTTAATGAAAAAAAAACGAGAAATTGACTCCAATCGGCTCAGAGTGGGCCTTCCTCTGAGGATGAAGTCGTTATTGGGATGGGGAATGGATGGAATTTCGTTTCTGTGAACCCTCGCTGGACTCGCGAGGCCACGTCATGAGGCGGGCTAGGAACGCTCATATGTTACACCATCACGTAGACTCTATCCAGAGGGGACGAAATCGTCCAGAAAGGAAACCTCGTTGTACTGTGGAGTTTCATCGACCCGATGCAGGATCGCTGGGAATCGTTAGGTTCCCTTTTCGTTGAATGGAGAATGACGGTAGTGGATCTGTCTCGGTCCTGCTCCTCCTAGATATTCATCTGGAGAAATCTTCATCCGAGACGTAATTTGAATAGAAATTCTGTTCTGGATGCATTGACTTATTGGATACAATCCTGGTCCATGGAGTGACTTCAGCGAAGAATATGAGTGCGAGTCTTGCCAGAGTTGTACATACGCCAAGGTCGGATGTTTATGTGGAGGAGTCGCTCCTCGGAGTGGATTAGGTTATAAAAAAGTTGTTTGCGTAAGAAAGGAACGAGGTCTCATTCTTTCCGTTACCTAATGTGGATGCTCCTCTCGGAGCTCTGATTTCGGCATCTCCGGAAAAGGATCCAATCATCCGAATGAACAAGCGAGGTGGGTATCCGATCTAAGGAGAGAGGTAGCCCTCCTTGTGTGCTTACCGTGCATTTTGCAGAAAATTCGGACCATGGACGTCGATGGATAAAAATGAACTGGGTGTGAGAATCATATCATAAAATGCATGAACAGAAGGACCAAGGGCGGCACCGCGTCATGAGGTCAAGCTTCTACTATTCACTCACGGGCGGACGGACGGACGCACGCACGCTCGTGCACATTCATTCATTCGCTCATCTATTCATTACCACGACGCTTAACGAAAGATCTTTCAAAGTTGGAGCTCCTATTCAGAACGAGCTTGAAAAATGAAGATGGACCTCTCTGATGGAGGTTCCCCGAAAAACTAGGTCAGGTAAGTTTAAGTCCGTGTGTGTGCGGATATTCCCTTTGTTTGACATCTGAATTTCCATCAGGGCTCGCCAACTCCTCCTGCTCTAGCTCCTCCTCGCACTCGAAGCGGAATCGTTCTTGAAAACCTTATGCGACCGAGGCACTCCACGCTGGAAATACCGCTGGAGACCGTAACCCTCCGCGGTTAGGCGACAAATACCCCTGGTCGTGCATAGGCGACCATCGGATTGCGATGCCGCCTCTCTTGTATTGTGTTTATCACGCCTTGATGTGTTTGTGCTGCTGCCCGCTGCGTGTATGGGAAACCAAATACAATACATTGTCTCGCCAGCACATCCCTACCGAAAGGTCCGTGGGGACACAGATGAACAAAGCTGATAAAGACGCCGACGAACCAGCGACCAAGCAAGCGGGTGGATGGCGGGCTAGACTTTCCTTATCCATACTCCCTAGGCAGTCCTTTGCCTACCGGTGAAGGGATGTGTTCCGCTCAAAACAATGCAACTCTACCCCGTGTTGTGACTCCGGTCTCCTGTACGAGTGCTCTCTCGCGGACGGCACTGTCGCGGAGCGATTTCCAGCTCATCGCGATAGTTTGTTCTCGCCCGTATGCAAAGCGCGGAAACACGGAGCAAATACCCGATGCATATGAGCACGACACCGGGATGAAGAGTTTCCCGCAGGGTCCATTCATTCTTGATCTTCTTATGGCCGTCGCTGCGCTGCCGTCCGATATCGCGGACCGTTGCGCTTTTTGTCGCGTCGAATCCCCACGGAGCTTTTCGTCACATTCCTTCTTCTACCTGCACTGCTTTTCCGGCCTTTCTTCGATGCGGTGGTCCCAGGAGCGCTTCACGGTCCACTAATGATCTTCACGAAAAGACGAAATATGTTTTTTCTTTCCTTATTCCTCTGCCTAGTCATTCGGGAGCGGAGACAAGCCTCAACGAATGTAGCCGCGGCGGTTCCGCTCGGCCGTATCGCCCCGCGGGAGTTTCGAATAGCCGGACGCTCAGGAATAATTCATGCTCAGGGAATGAGTCGCAATGGTAATCTAAGTCATGATCAAGAAAACATTATTCGCCGCCTTTGTCAAAATTCTGAACCCGGAAATGAGTCCGCGATCAGCTGTTTTGCCGACCACCGAAAAGCTGGTCCTCTGTCGACCGACCGACCGACCGACGGACAGACCGACTGGCTGACCAGTGGAAACTTTAATAATGAACGGGTTGCTGTTCTTCGGACGGGAAAGGCTTCCGTTCGCGTCTGATATAATTTACTCTCGTTAAGGAGAAGGGACATGACACCCGCATTACACCAGCAGCTCCGGCGACGATGACGACAACGACGACGACGACATGGCCCCCGCGTTAATAAGGAGTGATGGCGCCCGATGGTCGTTTTAAATCTTTCACTCTCCTTGCGTTCGGTCTTTTTCCCTTCAATCTCTCTTCCGCTGCCGTCGCTGTCTCCTCCATGCCTCCCTTGTTTGCTCTGCTCTCCCAGTGGCTCCCTTCCCGGATTGAAGACATTATCGACCCTTTTCCAACGACGCGATACTCCCATCGAATTTTCTTTCATCGATGAGCGAATCCGATGGCTATTCCCAGGGCCTTTAATGATCCATCGAGATCCTCCTCAATGGAAATCGGGATGGAGTAGGCACCGGCGAAGGATGAGATCAGCCGGCAAGACTTCCCTGGAAATCATCAGCTTAGCTGAACTGAGAACGGTATGAATGAAATACGCAGAAGACGATCCCACGCTAGAGAACAGACATCACGAGTGACTGTTCCTCGCATGAAGCATCGTACCCGGTGCAGTGACCGCCGCGCAAGGCTGAGCCCTCTCGCAAACCAGATGAAACTAGTCATTAGCCCCGTGTTTAGAGAATTCGAAGGAGTTGTCTTGCCCAGGGGCGCGCCCAGACCACTCCTCCGAGGGTGGTAAGTGCATGAATGGGCCGGTCGAAAGCCCGGTTTCGAGAAAGAACGCATGAAGGGAACACGGCCAGGACACACCGCAAAGGAATGAAGATGACGGTTGCGCCGTCGCCGCTGTTGCCACCGAGGATCATGATGATGATGATGCTAGCAATCCAATTACAGCTTTTGAGGAGCGTCGGCGAGAGCCGACTCGGATAGCTAGCCGGCTCCTTCTTAAATTATTCCAAACAATATCACTGAGAAAGCGAGTCGGAGACGACGGAGACCGGAGAGGAGGGACTTCTTGAAAGGACTCCTTTTCAGATCGTTGGCCTGACTAGCTCCTCCAGCCCGCTCGGATGGTTGGCATTATTGGGCTCTGCTGAGGAAGCACCTCTAGCGTGTCCCGTGAGTTGACTCCCCGCGTTTTGAGTCTCTCCCTTGTTAATCAGATCATGCGACGCCAGCGAGGGGACCGAAGACCCGCCAGACAGCAGCGAGCTGGTTGTCTTTTGTGTATCGAGGAAAACTTGACGGTGGCGGCGCCAACGCAGGCTCTGATCAGCTCAGAGGAGCAGCTTCTTCCAAACCACGGAGCTCAACTCCGTCTTTCGTCGAAACTTCCTGAACAAAGATGGACAACGGCAGAAGCGGCAGCAATCTGTTTCGTTCTGACGACCGCGACGACAAGAGAGTCGCCTCCAGTCCTGACGAGGACAACGGTGACCGCGACGACGCCTTCGTTCTGCCGTTGGAAAAACAATTCCTCAGGAAAACAATTTGTTGGCATTCACGCAACAGGCGGGCGACGGTGGTCGAGGATTTTCCCGGATTGACCATCCGTAAGGCAAGCGAACTGCGAGAGGAATCCTCTTCTGCGTGCAGAGATTGGAATTTCCATATGTTGAGGGCCGTGAAGAGGAAAGAGGAGGGGGAGGAGCAGAAGCGATTTGCATCATACGGCTCTCTGTTTCGCTCTATCATTCTCATGGTTCTTTTTTCGTGCCCGCTACTCCTTTCTTTCGGACTAAGCTATTTGACGAACGCTCAATATGGCGAGCGAGCGTGCGGCTCTTGCGCACTATATGCAAAACGACGTAAAGCACATTGGCATCACTTTACGACTGGTGTAGCTCCAAGTCTGAATTTGCTCTTCCCGTTGGGTTCCTCTTCTTCTCGGGCGGGCCGCTCAACCTGGCACAGAGGATCGACTTGGAATAACTTCGGCCAGGAGAGGACGGGATAACTTCGGACCGAGGTGCCTGAGATCACCCCGGGTCAGGAAGTGAGATAGGGGACCGGTGCGGGGGAGGAGTGAACGGCATTCCCCGCAGCTCCATGGAATGTGGACCTCTTTCGGTTGCGGACTCGCAACCCAGAACGTGGTTTGCTGGGCTCTTTCCTGGGGGGGGAAACCCCCGAAAGGAAACCCCTGAGAATGGATCCCCGGGCGGAGAGTCCCCGTAGGGGAAGCCCCTGGCGAGGGCCCGCAAGAGCCGCCCGCCCGTTGTCTCGCTTGTCGGTGATGGTGGTGGGGCAAGAAGAAAACTAGACGCGGACGGCGTATTGCATCACGTCTCAATGGCCTTCTTCAAAAGCAGCGGCGGCGGCGGCGGGGGCACGCAGAGCGGTTTTGCCCCAACAAAGGATTCTTCTGCACACTCCAAACGGGGAGGAAGATCTGTTGGACGGATATGCCGACTGTTTGTTCAATCACCTTGGTTTATCTTCGGCCCCTTCGGAAGTTGGATTGTGGCTGAGCCACGTATTTCCCCCCGTTGCCTCTAAATTTTATCACGGAATAGAAGTGGGAGGAACGCTCGAAGGTTATTAGTCTCAGAGTCCTACATTCTCGATTCTTGGTGGAATTCTCTTCCGTCTGGGAATTTCCGTTCCCGAAAGCGGTCGTAGTCGTTAATCGACACGGAAGATATATTCCCGATTAGATTTTTCCATTTCTCAAATCGATCCCGCTAAGGAGAGCCCCAAGCACCGCTCTGGAACGATCACGACGCAGTATTCTGCTGAAGCCCTTCGCTCAGATCCCTTGCGTCGGCGTCGCAGACATCAACGTTATGGCTGACTGCGTAATGACGTCATCCGGGGGGCATTACGCTCCCGGAAGCGGGGAGACAGAGAAAGAGACAATCTCCTGACGACGGCTCAGGGGCGAACGGAAACATTCGATCGAACATTCCCGGTCGAATATCGAATTTTTGCGCCTAAAATCTTCCATGGGCTCATCAGCGCGCTGAGCTTCGATACGGGTCCTCGGCGCTGATGGAATGTTCTGTAGCGACTCTGAGACGCTCGAGTTGTTTCTGGAAGGTGTAAAGGACATGGACGGGTTCTCCCTAGGGACGGATTGAGGTATACCCGCCGGACGGGTCTGAGAGTTAGAGTGGGGAGATTCTATGCTTCCGCGGTAGGGGAACGAAGCCGTCATGATTCATTCGCTTTCGAGGAGACCAGGGTGCCTTAGGCGGGGACTCCTTGGGGTCTGACAGTCACCAACGGAGAGTTCTTCGGTTCGGGTCAGAACGCTCTTCGCATCAGAAACACATTCGGACAGATGACCTTCGCAGTTTTCCAGGCAGGAATTCGGGGACTTGGAAACGGCAGTCGGCCGCCCCCTCGATATTTGGTTTCCGTTCTCTAGGAGCAGATTCAGGACAACAAAAGCTATACATATTATTGGGCATGCCCTGTAAGTCGAGAAAATACCTTATCCTACGGATCGGGGGAGTACGATCGAGAGCAGCTACCAGTCATTCGGAGCGTCAGGATACCAGAGGCCATTTGATTATCGCAGCCGGAGTTTTTCTCGGGCGGACGTGATGAAGATCCTCCGGAAAGGATTCTTGCCGCTCCTGGGCCAGCGCGGTTGCTCGGGATAATTACAAAACTATCAGAACAGCATTCCCAGCTGTCCCTGTTATTGATTGAAATGTAGGCACAGTAGACCTTGGAGGCGCCGAGTCGCAGACGCGGTACATATAATTGGGCTGCGTACAAATGTGGGTGTCGGTCGCCCGTGAATGATATCATGAATACGGCGGCTGGCACCCATCCATTTCCAGTGGATAATGACCACTGCTCGCTGATATATGACTTGAATCAGGGCTTCCCATCCGCGTAATTGTTGACTAAATCGCCCGAGTGCGAAGGGAGTCCTTATGCGAGGGCTGCGACGGCGTGGTCTGTGGATTCCGTGAGGCTCTCTTGAGGACTCGTCAGGAGACTTCGGAGTCCGACGCACAGTTCGACGGGCATTGAGACCGCTGCCGGAGTTGGAGGATAGAAAAAAAAACAAATGAAAGAGCCGCAATTGACATCCGAACGAAGTCGTTGCGTGCCAGGACTCTGCTTCCCTCGTCTATGAATTAACACGAAAAGTGCATTAAGTACATACAAACACGTCGCTGCGCAGAGTGACATGCTGACTGACTGACACAGACCCCTCCGCTGCGAAAATCGGATCGGTCGGTCCGTGAAGCCAGATGCACGACCGCCCGCCCGTCCGCCTGGGTGAGGGGGGGGGTTGAGGTGCTCCGCAGCTCAAGTCTCGCCGGATCTTCGGGATACGAACGCGCGAACCTAATTCCGCGGCATCGTCGAATGTTCTCAACGCGGAATCTGGAGTGGCGAGAAAATGGCACCTCATGGAAGCGGACCGACCGCCTGCCTGCCCGCCCGCCAGCAAGAGACCCTTCGGAAGCTCAGCGAATTCCCTGAAGAGCTTTGCGTCATTCCCACACTCCCACACCTGTAACTGGCTCGGTGTTGGTGGCAGGGAGACAGGTTGACGAGCGGACAGGCGCCGTTAGTGGACGGTGCGGACTCATGTGGTAAACGCATTTCGCCTCCTACGTACAAGTCCGTGGCCTGACTCAGTCTCTCGAGAGCTGTCAGGATGACGCTATGGAAATGGACAATCTCATCTCTACCCTTCCGTTGCAGCGAGCCGTCGTCTGCCGGCTGGGAACGATGGAGGGAGTTTTCGGAAGCATTCCCGCAACATTCGCAAAGGGACATGCTTCTGGCTATTGGGCGTACAGCCCTAAAACAATCATCCCATGCCGGAAAATCGGATTGTCGCGCATCGGATCTATCGAATGCTACTCATTACGAATCGAGGTTATGGTTATGGCGGATCATTGATCCAGTTACGACCCGTTTCTTAGGTGCATCATCGCAGCCGTTCTCCACCTGGGGCGTTTCCGCCGATACGTGGGCGTATACTTCACACAACTACGCACATATTTCCGGGCCGGGGTCCGTCGGACGGCTCTCGGACCACCTGCGTGACTAGGTCGCCGTGCGAATTTCTTCAAGAGAAAAGAGGTCTCGACCTCCTTGAAGATTTCCACTGGAGCCTTCGCGCTATCGCCGGACTCGAGATCAAATCAGGGAACCCGCGGACAATCTCCGAGCCGGACAGCTCGACACCGAACGACAGCAGTGCTCTCCTCACGTCCGGAACGCTCCGAATCGCCATCATCGTTCGCACGACAACAGGAGAGTTCGTACCGACTAGGTGTCATTGGCAGAAGAATCGGCGAGAGCCTCAGGGTATCGACGCGCTTTTGAGTTAACTCGCTCGCCCGACTTCTCTTCGAACACAAGTCCTTAGCTTGCTCTCGCGAGAAGCTTTCGGTGCGCGGAGCGAAGGACGAGAAATGAGTGAAGCCGCTGGCACAGCCTCCGCAAGACGGACCCCGAAGTGCCTCAAGATTCCGGAGTTACACTCATCACCTAAGAGAACTCTTCCTTGAAACTGAGAGCAGTGTTTATTCACTTTATCCGGAAACTTCGCCTGGGACGAATTTCAACGAGGCAGGACGCTCTGGACGATTTGCTTGGATTCTGAGGCATAAACGAGACCTGATTCGGAAGTCTTTTTTGCTTCGTGATACCGTCGAGGATGTTCCTGTCAGAAACATCAATTCCGTAATGGCTCTCGGCCTCCCAATCAATGGCGGAAACCCTCAAAGAAGTCAGGGGAGAGACAGCGAGTCATCGTTTATTCTTCCCTCACAAACTTCTCCGCACTTCTTTGCTGGTTGTCTTGCCAATAGGGATTACTTAGGGATGCGACGAAGTGAACGTGCGCCGAATCGTTGAGATAGAAAATACGTCGGATACTGTTAGACGTTGATGACGGTCTCTCTGTGTGCCTGAACGAGTCTCCGATAATTTCCGCGATCGTCGAGCCCACTCGCGAAACATTCCACTGTGTGTAAAGACGCGGGTCTCCGTAAAATATCCAAATCGCATAGTGTTCATGCGGAAGGACCGGTTTCCGGAATTACTCATCTTCCTTCTGATCTCCGTGCAGGGTCGTTGGACCCCTTGGGAAACTTTCGAATTAAACTTTTGAGAGATGCAAAAAGCGCTAATCGATCGGCTATTCAATCGGGAGAATCGTCAACGGGACCGAAGGACGCGCAAAGAGGGAAAGTTGGAGGGAAGCTCCGGATGGACTCTGAATATTTTCCTTTTTCCACGGTCCATTAGCAGAGATGTATGGGCCATCAACGCAGCTTCGTAGAAGATCCGACGGGACATCAAAATCGGGAAGACTGACCAGGTCATAAATATTCAAATATCGGCAGCTGCCCGGCCAGACGCGGGGGGTCTGCGTACTCGCTTTCCACTAGGAGCGAGCGCTCGCTGGGTGTTCTGATGCTTTTTTTATGCCGAATGAACTTTTGGCTCCCCGTTCGCATGCCAACGAAATCGCAGTCACTTATTCCAACACTCGATTCGCGGGCGAGTATCTCGCCCCGCATCTAAGAACGGAGCTCACATTTTGCACGACCCATCCCTACGGATGCTTGGGATGCACAACAGGTCGTTGACCGGGCACTTGGGGTGTGAGACAGGCCAAGAGATCGACTGAACTAGAGAAGGTCATTCAAGTGAGGTAGCTACAAATTGCTCAACAGAGGCCAACAAGCGAACAGGCCGAGTAAGCACCAAACTGAGAGCTGCGACACGCCGTGTGCTTTCCGTGGTGTCCATTAACGTCAAGTGTTGCTAGTGTCCGCTTGCCTAGATCGGCGGGGACTCGCTGTTCACATTCCCTCGTCGAAATGCCAACTGCTGCCAAAGCAAGAGGGAGTAATGACTGAACTCTATCTCTCTCCTGGCCCCCCCCTTTCCCCACTGCATCTTTGCCTATTCGTGCTCTATTCCCCCCACTCTATCTATCTCTCGACGAGTGGTCTGGTCATCTGTCATGGGTCGGCTACTCTCTCGCCTACACATACTCAGATCCGGTCAGAAAGTGCTCCCCCCACGGTTTGGTCGGTCGCTGAGCGGCGTCGATTGCTGCGTTGTTTCCCCGCCTTTTTCCCAGATCACCGAGCTGTAGGTGTCGAGCAATGCGACGATCTCAGCGTCATCGCAAGGAAGTTGATTCGAACAACAACGAGATGAACTTCATGGTCAAACCGATGGCGGTGAATTGTTTGTCCATTGCCAAGGACTCTACTCTGCTGCGAGGAGCTCAGCAATGATTTCTCCACCGTGGGTTCCGGGTTGGAAGAAAGCCGGAACTTCGGCAGGAGAAAAACAGCGCGCGCGCGAATCAGTCATCCCAGGAAACGTTCAAAGCCGGACTCACCGCAACAGAGGCGTATTTCGTTTCTCGTTTATTTTTATTTCGCAATCCCAGCATTGAGTTGGAAAGCCCCGTTGTAACTCCCTGTGGAGCTTGTTTTTACCGCCAGACACAATACATGCACGTAGACACAATACCACGCACGAATCGCGAGAAAAACGCTTTCTTCGGCTCCTCGGCCCTGATTCCTCCTCCTACCCCCCTGGACCGCTCCCTGCCGACTCGGGTCCCCGGTCTGCGGGCTGGTTAAGCAAGCAAGCCAGCAAGAAGACAGTCGGTCGGGTGGGGCGGAGGCTGCAGTGATAGGCGCCGAATCGCTTTACGACGGGAATACGGATTGAGCTGTGTTTAAAGTTTGCCCTCGCGACTTCTGATGACCACCACGCTCGTGTGCCGAACGCTTTACAATCCCGTGTAGTAAAGCCATTAGGAATCGCCACGAGTGGTGTCAGAATTCGTTCTCCGGCCAACGAATTGCCCAGATATGAGTTTGTTACATACCGAGGAAACTTTTTCCTCGGGTCACGACTTTCATTTACGAACTCGCTCGCGATACGTCGACTATCAGGCGGAGCTTTCCTATGAGACAGCCCGCATGACTCCAACATTCTCACAAAGCGAACGCTGTCAAGCTGGAGACCCGAAAAGGACGACAGGCTAACCACAAACCGCAGTGATCGGGCGGATGAGGGAGGTTATCTGAATCACAAAGGAATCAACCCGGAACATGGCGGACGAGCGAGAGTATAGAGCCCACGTTTTTTCCTAGAGGAGGATGAGGCTTCGCCAATCTGTGCTCCACGCTGTGATCAAAACGATTTCAGGTTGGAGCTGTTCAACACATCACCTCACTCAGCCAGATTCTAGTTCACTACATACAGCTACGCATTATCATGCTAAGTGGGTGCTGCGGTAAGCATTTTCAAAATATGCGCCGGTCGGGCTGTCGGCTTAATAATTGGAGCTATGACGACGAACTCGCGCTCGCGAGAGCCTCGGCGACCTCATTGTCGATTCCTTCGGGCTCGAACGACCATGCGCCGTCGCGCCGTCCCATGCCTTCATGATTAGAAAAATCTCTCTGCTCCGTTTACGAAGCAGAAAATTCCACCCCGTTCCAGCCTCGAGTCACGCGATGCTTGTAGAGGAAATTCCGTGGCCAAACGCCGGACTTGTCGATTTCCGGGAAAAACAATTTTTTCCGGGAAATCCTCGCATGGATCCCGCTACTCTTGCTATTCTTATATCTAGCTCAGCGATCGTTTCCCGCTTCGTCGAATGATTTTGAATTTTGCATTTTCCGGGAATGAATTCGAAGTCGTTGAGCAGGCGAGCGAGGCGTAGGGGGGAACAGGCGGGTGAGTTCCCTCCGAGATGTGTCTCCAGAGAACGATTTCAGCCCCTCGCCTGATCTCATGTTAATCAAAGATATTAATCGAGACACGAACTTCGAAAACGATCGACGCAAAAAATCGCCGCGCGCTGTGTCGCTCATGCCCCGAGGAATTATGGAAGATACAGGAGCGGCTCCCGAGGCGAATGGGCTGACGAACTTACAATGATGTGATTAAGAGACAGTTCGTACGGAAGAAGATCGTCCGCATGAAATGTTTATCATACTCGTCCGGTCTCAACAATTTCATTGAGAGAAGGAGCGCGATGAGCATACACACGTATCGTTTGTGCGCTCTATCCTAACTTGTCGATCAACAATGCCTTCGGACACTCCATCTCTGTATCCTCGTGTTTGAGGAAATCCGTGCGGGTCGGCTGGCGTACTCAATGGTGGCTGGCAGACGCACTCGAAGGCGGCCTGGTCGAGTGGGTACCTAGCTTCCCCAGAGGAACGACTGTGTGTTTCGAACGATAAGCAGCCAGTTGCCGCGCGCCGGCGAGCACTCATGAAATGAGAGATTATTTCCACGGTCCAGCTAGTGAATCTGCGAGCCTCCTTCAACGCAAGCGGCCGATACCGACTCTCATCGAATTCAATCATGTCGACTTTGTTCTCCGGATCGTCTGCTCGGTTCCGGAGTCTGACTTCAGGCTCTGCGGTGTAACTTGTTCGCCGAAACGCAACTCTCTACACACGTCGGAGGGATATTCATGAAGAGAGCCTCCGGGTGATTCTGCCGCCGTATCTCAGAATTTAGCTGATCGACGCACGACGACTCCAAACAGGATCCAGAAAGAGAGGTGCGGCGGAAGCTTCGGACTGATTTTACGCTAGAGTTCCGGAGGAGCTTCATCTGTTAGACTCTCTTCGAGCGTCTCGTTCATGACTATGGTCCTCGTCACAAAACGCACCAGGCCTGGCGAAAGATTCTGAGTCAAATAGTTCCGTGGGGAAGCATTGTTCCTAGAGATACACGCTCGCTATTGATTGCTGTGACCTCCGGCTGTGGAACAGGCATGCTCGAAAGAATGATGTTGCTCGATTGGCTCGGGGACCTGGGAAAGCCTGGTGGCTCCCGTGGGAATTCGAACGTGCCGGGTGTTCTATTAGCGATTCACACAATCACCCGACTCTAAACATTGCTAATAAAAACGCGTGAGCGCTCGATCTTCTTGAATCCACGCGCTTTCCTCCGAGGATGTCGGCTTTCGCCACGTTCTGATTGGTCCATCAAGCATCTCTCTCCGGGAGATATTCTGAAGGATCGCTGGAATTATAGGCGTTCTTCTAGGAGTTTAAGCCCTCGCATCGAGGAGAGGGCTAGCGCGGCCTCTTGACCGAATAGCCTCTCTAGAACCCCGATACACGCAGGAGTTCGTTAGCGACAAATTCTCACTTTACATTGTCATGCAGACACATAGCGTCGCTCGTCGTTAGGTCCCTGCTCGCCGAGCATACGACCGTGCGACCGAGCCTGCAGGGAGCCCGGTGGAGTTGCGGCGGAATGTCTTCGAAGCCCGCGGGATAGGACTCGCTCTCTCCGGGGCCGAGCGTTTTTTTTCGTTAATTGTCAGCAATTATTCTCTTGAAGGGAAACGGAGGGAGCTTACGTAGCCAGGCCGGCGAAGTAAAAAGAAAATAATTGCTGCAACGCCGAGAACCAATCAGACAGCGTGACAGCTCCAATTGACGTTGAGGATTTTTTCCCAAAAAGAATCTCTGAGGTCCACATTTGCATTCCCTGGTAGATGGTGTATGGCAAACAGACTTCGGACATTCCTTTGAATATTTTGAAAGTCGGAATTCCGAATGATCCCGAATCATTTTCGGGGGAGTGGAGAACTTTGCTCGTCGAAAAAAGAGAAAAAAATCAGACTCAATGGGAGTGTGTTTGCCATCGCGCCACTCACCTCTCGCGTGCTGGGTGATGCACGTTGATCCGCGAGTGCTCAACAGAGGTGGCGAGAATGATTTGTTAGCTCCTGAGTGTAATAACTCACATTCAACGCGGGGAGGAATAATGAAAAGGAGGAGTATTGCTCAAGTATTATACCGCACTAGGCGATTCAGTTGAGGAGCATTCCATCCCTCGGTAGTCCATGACTAACCTCGAGTAGCGCAGCTCTGTACATACTCTATCGTTCGATATCTGATTGGTTAAAGCTAAAGCTCTCGGACACTTTGCGATCGATTCGGAACTGTCTTCGACCGGCGATCATCCGAGCGGAGGCGGGGTAATTAAGAACTTCGATCAGCTTCTCTGAGACCTCGACGCGATTCCGGACGTCTTGCACGAGATCGAATAACTCGGGATCTTTGTCTGTTCGGATACGATACACTTCTTTCTTGAGATTTTGAGTCTCTCTTCGTCGGCTGGCGCACCTAAGTGTCGCCACAGCATGCTCCAGAGGCATGTGCCCGCCTGATAAGGAATGCAAAGCTGCTTGTGAATGACGCCCCCCCATTCCATTGAGTGATGATGGAATTGAATGCTAGATCCGATGCACGATCCCTCTCGAGAGAAGTCGTCTCGGAAGTGACGTGACTCAGACCGCCACGCGGCAGATAGGTAACAATTAGCATCAGATTAGAGGGAAAGAAGAGTCGAAAAAAAATGGCCGAGGTAGGAAGACGGTAAACACGCTCGTCGGGCGACTAAGGACTCAATCCTTTGCATCGACCGCGAGCTTCTAGCATCCGTCAAACTTCGGAGCGTAAACGAGAAGACGTTTATGCTTTATCAATCTTGACGTTGTCATGATGCAGGATCTGGCTTGTGTCTATCGCATTGAGGCTCAAACATCAAGCTCGTTCAGATGATCGAGACGCGCGACCAGACACAGATTCATTCTCGCGAGCGGTCCTGACCACGCGAGCGAGACAGTGCGAAGAAGCGGGAATTCATACGATAGAGACTAATGGGGTCCCGTTCAATCCTTGGGAGAAACTTTATACCTGAGGTTCGACAGAGTCCCCGGATCATTTTAAAAAAAGATACAGAACAGCGAACCCCCTACGAGGTGTCGGAGGTGGTCATGAGCCATGGAAGCTCCGGGCTAGCCGGATCAGAAGAACTCTACCGGAACTCTACCGAGGGTCGGGCATCGAATCTTGGTCCCGAGTCGCGTTCACGACCGTACTGTGACGCAACACCCCTTCCGCACAGTGTCCTACATAATTTCGGAGATCGGCATCCCCTGACGTGCACGCCGATAAGTACGAATGGGGAAACTTATGCAGATTCGAGTGGAGAATCTGGCGTTTCAGACAATCACATCCATTGCGACGCTCACCGAGCTGGTGGTCTGACCGTCGTATGCTCTTGATCACGAGCGCATAACTTGTATACTATGATGAGCGCAACGCGTGCGTGCATATCTATATTTTGCCCACGGGCCTGACTTATCCGACTCCGTAGATGGACACCCCGACCGGGAATGTGCGGCGCGGAGGCGTTGGATCTATTCAATGGTGGTTGATGATAAAAAAACGCAAGAACGTGCTTGGGGTACGGCATACGACTGTGAGGCGCTAGTACGGTAATGACAAACTTTCACAATGACCATCAAACTCTTGCGTGGGGAACCTCTCCTTCCCCGGTCGCGAATGGACACTCGAGGTGGAGTCACCTCGGTCACAAGATTCGAGTGCCGAAGTTTTTTCTCCTCGAATCGGAGCCACCTTATGACTTTCATATCATCCAATACTGTGGTCGTCACGAAACCCAGAGGGGACTTAAATCAGGATTGACAGGCGGTAAGGCGAGACACCATAGCTCGTTCAAGTCCCTCCGTCCGATTCACAAGAACTCCGGAACAATCCTGCGGGGGGCTAAGGGACAAGATTCTCATCTCCGGGAGATAATTAGGCCAGGAGGAGGGACAGCGCCGGCTCGATGCCGGTTTGTCTATTCCATCCAGGTAACTCGATCGTCAATGGGACTCGCCGAAACCAGACAGAATTAATCCAGCGGTGAGCTCTACCGATGTCACCTGTCTCACAAGAAACTCTCAGCGCCCAGACGGAGCGGGGCTGACGGTGGAGAATAATGGGCAGGCGATAAGCCAACGAGAGCGAGCGACCGACGCACATATAGTGCCGGAGTGAGTCATCCTCGAGATGACTTCGATTTTCACGAATGATTTACTACGAGAGGAGAACGAGGGGGATCCATGAGAAGGAAGGCGACGGGGAAGACTAGAAACGAACGCGGCAGAGAGGGGCAAGACAGCGGGACAGCGGTGCGCGGCAAGGGAGCCATGGGGGCTAGACACAGCGGGGATTATGCGGGAACACGTTCACCTAAAAGAGGCTCCAGGGCATCATTTGCTTTAGAATCATCAGCCCCTATGGCTGACTGTGGAGAGAATGCTGATTTCAGCGTATCGACCCACATTCCAGCGAGCAACTGACCCAAACTCCTTGCCAGACATGGTACGAAGTCAAACGGTAGACTCCCCTGTACTGGCGAGCCAACCCAGTTCGCACCCCGGGTGGTTGGTGGCTGGGTCGTCTGGCGGGCGGGCGAGCGGGTGGGTGAGTGGGTGGTTTGTCGGCGAGACTTCGCGCTCTTCGGATGGACGGTGCTCCGCTTGGTCGGAGGAAGGGGTTTCTCGTCGATGCTGACTGGTTCGCCAAAGGCTAGCTCGATAGCTGTAGAGCAAACTCATTCGACCAAGGAACCTTGACAAGAGATGTTTCGAGGGTTCATCACTTGTGTGTTTCCTCTGCTCCACGAGGGGAGGACTTCCTTCCGTCGATCTTTTCGCCGGCAACCCTTTGAGATATTCCTGCGAGGGGAGCTCGCTCATCCCTCCCGGGCCGTACAGCCTACGCTCCCCGGAGCAGCGTAGGTATATCTCAACGACGCGACGTTGAGGAGGCTCATCGAGTCAGCCTGGATGTATGAACGCTTGGCGAGTCCGGCGGACTTTGCAAATATGGCGAAGTCTCAAGGAACAGTGACAAGCGATTCGACGTTGAAATGGCTTAGCGTGCCGCTGTCGGGCTTATGGCATCCGTTTCGGAATGTGATAATCGCAGATAATCTCCTAAATGTATTCACCCGCGGCGAGTATGTGAGACCACAGATCCGCGCTGTGCGTGTTAAGTGAGCGGATGGGTGGGTAGCTCGGCGAGTGCATGCACGACGGCAGGCAGACCCACGAACTCGCGAGTCGGGATGCTCTCGAGCCGCATTAAGTGCGGCCAAAGTACATCTGTCCTGCACGAATGTAATACTACGATATTATATCGCACAACTTATTACGACTGCGCTCGTCAGCATGCATCCAAGTCCAGGAGCCTACAACAGCACAGCCTGCATGTATTGCCCTCCTCCATGATCTGAGTAAGCGCGCCCCCCCCTCTCTGGAGCCGCTGCAAGGATTCCGATTTGAACGATAGGAGGTCTCCGAAGAAGGAACGACTTCCGCGCCAGAACGTCCTCCGACGCTAAGCGATCGTCGATCGGCTTCGCATCAGAACAAAGGAGCTAGATTTCAGAAATGTTGATATTCCAGCCCCGTCCACGACCCTCATGCCCTCCGATGAAACCCTGAGAGATTTATCAGAAGTTCGGAGGATGCGTCTAGGGTTATCTGAACCGAGATATGGGAGGCGGCGAACGCGGGGGACGCCTCGGGCATCGTAGCGAGTCGCTCCGCGCCTGCACCCAGCCCAAACCCGATGTACGGACTGAGGTAATAGACTGATTTAGTTAACAAGAAATCCCGAAAACTGTGAGTCGACCGACCGAAATTGGCTATCGACATTTCTCATGAGAGGCTCATCCTGGTGTTCATTCGGATCCGCTCCTGCCAGCGGTCGCATCTCAAGAAAAAGAAACACCTCTGGAGTATCTTTCACAACTCGCCCCGAAGACCATAATGAAAACACTCCCATGTCTATGAGCTAAGAAATTCTCGCTGAGATGCGGGGGTGGATGCGTGGTTTCGATCCCGTGGCGAACCGCTGGACGGAGACAGATCTGCGGTGGAGTTGGATTGGGCAGCCGGTGAATCCTGATCGATATATCCAGGAAGGCAAGAGTGCAGCGGCGGCAGCCGGCCATCACTCCCGCTCCGTCCGTCTTCCATTGAGCTACCGGGTTTCGGGCCTACCGAGCACCGTCAGCATAGTAACAGGATCCATTCGCCGAAAATAACGACACTTCCGTTACTGCTTTGCCGTCGGTGACGTAGCCGAACGAGGCATCGCGAAATTCTCAAACTCTCGCAAACTGTGAATACTGAGCAGTCTCGGTGAAGAAGGTCCGACCGGAGCGAGTTTGCTATTCACGGCGATGTTATTGTCGATCGTCCCAAGAAAACGTTCGTGACAAAGGAACTGTTGAGTCTCCAGGGTCGAAGATATCTTACTTTATTGACTCAATCTCGCTCGGCTATTTAAAAGCAAGTCCACAGCTCCGAGTAGCGTTCATGGAAGCTACCTCAGGTCTTTTAGGCCACGATTCGAGCAAGCGAGTACAAAACCAGGTCGGTGACCAACAACAAAAGCCTCCTACGTGACGACTAAACAGGTGGCAAGCGATTGACAGAAAGCTCAACTGGGAGCGAGAAGTGGAACTGACAGCGTTCCGGAAAGTCTCTTGTTCAACGGGACTTGGCAGGACCCGGAGTAACCCACACGAGATCAATGGACACACAAAGTGCTGGAGAAGGGTTTTTCAGAGATAAGTAGCTCCTGAGTTGAAGTGGGTTTTTATCCGTGTAAAGTGTAGAGAGTTTCGAGACCTCGGAGCAGGTCTCTGGATCAGGAGCAGTGGGATCACCGGCGAGTGTCGCGCGCTGAAAGTGGAAGATATTCTCGTTCGTCCTGGTCTGTCATTGTTCATTGGGGCTCAATACCCTGTCCTTGAAACGGAATGTTATTCAATTCAATTCAATTTTCGAGGGATTCGACTGATCGCGAGCGTTATGGGTTTCCTTATTGGAAGCGTCTCGCAGAAGATCTTCGAAATGAATATTCCTTCGAAGCGGGAACTGAACATGGTCTCAGCCGCGAACACATGCTTCGGAGGACGAGAACACAATGAGCTCCCTCGTTGCTCGCGAAACACGTGCATATCTTGTTTCATCAGATGCAACGCGGTAAGAGGTGACATGCTTTGGGGAAGAGTGGTTGGTTTTGAGGAACAGGTCGCGGATGTTGAGGCGACGCGGCGCAACATTACGAAGCACGTTACATGCATTTGCTCTTATGGTCGTGTTTGTAGACACACGCTTGCCGCCCCGTCGTCCCGTCTGAAGCGGGCCGTTCACCAGGTGACATTTAGTCCCGAAGGATTCTGGTCACCCGGCCTCGAGCTCACACTCCTCCGAGGGAAACTTTGACGAGAAAACCTGTCACATCGAATCGGAGTGAACGGTGCGGACGACGACAAGGAGAGAGAGTTCCAAAACCTGAGTAACATCAAAGTAATCGAATCGAACAAATAGTCGAGGGACACTTTGGTCTTAATTTCGATAAATAACCAGTGCCTGGCGATGCGTTCCCCCTCTGAGGTTTTGGAGCTGTAGTCGTCGCTCGAGCCGGGGCTTGACTCGTCAGGCCTGGCTTCAGATATTGGCCAGTGATGACTCTGACGATGCAGACTCGCTCTCGAGCGGAACATTCTCCTGAGCCAAATGAATGGAAATTGGTCACAACACCCGCTTCCCTCGGTCCTTTTTCCTCCTCCGTGCTCTCCCCTCCCCTCGACGATGTATTTTCTCATAGAAAGTCGCCACACCCCACCCGCCGGACCCAGCCGCCCGACGGCCCGACCCACCAAGGAACCATCCTTCAAGCGACGACAGATCCGCTGACTTTGTCAGACTCTCGAATCATAAATTCTTTTTCTCGGATTTTCCTTTTGCCGAAGTTCTCCTCCATTTATGCACGGCTGTATTGGCGCTTTGTGCTGACGAAATTTTTGCATAATTTCTCAAAGTACTTCATTTTTTTTCACGCTCTGCTCCTATGAATGGAAAAAATAACAGTCAACGACCAGGACGTGGGCGAGGGGGGAAACATCAAGGAAATAACAGATACGTCTGAAGCAACGAGAGGCAAGGAAGTAGCGCCAGCGCTGGCGCCGCAAGCCCGACAATCCCTCCGACGGGGTGAGAGGCGGGTCGAACGACTTTTCGCTGTTTCTATTACCGAGTTCATCCGCTAAACATCTCGAGCATTTTTCATGAAACTTTCCGTCTTGATTCGGCCGGGTGCATACGATTATCGATCAAAAGGAGCCAGGGCAGAAAATAAGTGAGCAAAAAAAGATGAAGTTTCGAAGATAAGAGGGGGCGTCCCGGAAGCGGACGTCGAGCTCATACATCGGTCGAAAAAAGGATTTCAGAGTCTTGTGATGGTATGATGAATCTCGTCCTTCGAGCGTCCGCGTTCTTCCACTGGTACGTTCGCTTGAGATGTCTCGAGAGTCGAAAGGATCATCCGCCTTGGAAAAGTGATTCTGTCGATCCATCCGGATCTAGACACTAAGTGCTTCCCAAGTCTCGCAATCGGCTAGCTCTTCCGAGGAGTATTCCCACTCTGACGGCTACCCCGTGAGCAAGGAGTCTGATCTTTATTTTGTGTCGTTGTAAATACACGATCGCCTTTCATTGATCTCTGCCTGGTCCCCGAGCTCTTCGACTCTCTGATCCGCTTATCTTCGTTAAGTTCAGAGATCCCCGTTCCCTGGGCTTCGCTCTGCCTGAAGGGAGCAACACGGTCCCGATTCTTCAAATTTCTCTATCCTGGTTCGGTTTTTTCCAGGAACTGTCTCTTAGGAACGCATCCAAAATCTCCACGAAAGGGAGGAAGCGAGCTCATTCTTTAATCGGAGTATCCGAAGACTTCTAGCAACTCAATCACATATCGCCAAGGGCGTGCTTCGGAAATAAAGCGCTGGGATACCTATTGCTGCGGCTCTCGGCTCGGCAAAGGCGTGACGAAGTACGTTCATTCCTCGAGGGTAGATATCACTTTGAAGTCAGGTCTGGGGTCGGAGAACGTCTCCGAAGAACAAAGTTTGAGGGACTGGAAGAGTAGAATCGATGAAATTGATTGAGTTAAGCGTGTTTGGAGGGCGGCTCGAATTCCATTACGGGAGATGACACTCGAAGCCTCGGCCACGGGGAGCTCCGAAGAAAGGTCAGCTGGGGAAGCTCTCGGTGAAGGTGTCGAGAACTTTTGATTCTTCGAGCTTATCTACGCCTCGCGTCGAGAATTTCTGACTCGAAGTCTACGAGGATGTCCGACTCGGTATCGTCGATTTCTCCAAGATAGAGGTATCGGCCATGCCACTTTGTCGCCTCGACACGACATGACGGCAGCACGACACATGAATTTATGATGTTTGCTATCCCTCGAATCCTGATCCTCGACCCGCTCGCATCGTGCATCGTTGGCCGCTTGAGTTGTCTGTCTAGGATGAGCTAATCTGAAAGGCGGGCAGACGGGCGGGTGGGCGGACGGGAGAGCTCCCCGTATCTCTTCTCATAGTTTCTCATTTTTTCGCAATATTTCTCCCTAACTTTTCGACGTCAGGGGTGAGCTCGGCTCCTTTTTTCAGCTCTCAGCAACAGCGGCATCTGGACTAAAGAGGAAGGAGGAAAAAATAATCTTTTCCTAACAGTTGAACCTTTGAATGGAGGCGCCGAGGCGTGCCCCGATGTGCGCTCCCGACCACTCATGGAGACACACACATCACAAAAAACGACTCCTCTCGCCGGGAACGATCCGACTATGATGATGAACGATGTTGTCGCGTGTAGGGAACTACCCCGGATCTCGCAGAATATCAAGAAATCGGTGGACCTTGAGAATCGCTGGGGGAAGTTCGGAACCACACGAGCCTTCCTTCTTTCCGCAGAGCGTCAACGAAAGAGATCCCAGGGAATCTAATGAACGAGGACAGCGACAGATACTCCGATGATTCGATTCGAGCGGACTCTCGGATCCCGACGGTGAGACCCCCTCCCGAGACGTTCTCGATTTCGAAGAAAGTTCAAACTGGTGAATTGTTTATCATGGGCTTCGAACACCTTGTCAGCTTCTCACAACCCCTGTCGAACTCACGATTACTTGAATCGAATTCGTAACCGTCTGATTCCTTTGAGGAGAGAACACAACTTGCTGAATATTCTCTTTTAATGCGCTTCCGTTCGCGGAGCCCCGAGATCGTTTCCCAACTCGTTTGGAGAACGTCACTCCGAGATTTTATCTTTAGCATCCTCAGATCACGATGTCCTCGCGATGCATCGGTCCGTCGAATAGTCGATTAATAAATCGTTGGAGACTCATATTTGGGCCTTCGTTTTAATCCCCATCCCGAGTCTAACTGTGCCGGCGATACGGGCAAGGAATTCCTTCACCTGAGCTGTATTCCGAGGACTCGATCTCGACCGCGGATCGAGACATTCAGATACGAAGTATGCACCGAGGTATGCTCGAATTGCGTCGATCAGAAAGTCAAAATGCGAATTCACCCAGCCCACTGCTGAAACTATGGTGCATCAAATATGCAAACCACGTGAAGCACCCTCTCGGCTCATTCCGGGTCCTTCGCAGCGAGCCTTCGTCGCAAGGGATCCGTTCGTGTCGATCTTCGACTTTCAAGCTTGCTCCACAGAGTTCAGACTCGTTTCTCGGATGCAGCTCCGACTGATTTATGGCGGGTTCCTCATTGTGTGGATTAATACATTCCATAAGTCAAGTAGATGAACAGGAGAAAGACGAAGAGGAGAAGAATTATCCTGATCTCCGATTTTTTCCTGCAATTGACTGATGGTGTCGGATACCGGCGCCGGCTCCATCAATCGACTTCCCCTCGCGCTCAGCGTCGAGTACAGAACGAATATCGCTCAAAACCAATTGCTCGAATGTAGTGACTACGGCTGAATGCGGAGCTTATTCCTTGAGCAAGCGAGTGGCATAAGTACATGGAATCAAGATTGTGTGTTTTTTCCTTTACGGTAGGAGCATCGATAGGAGCAATCTGTTCTGCCTAATGACCGGGACCATAAATTAATCATGGAGGCAAGCGGAATCCGAGCGGACAACGGCCCTGAGACGTAATAAATGAGGCAGCTGAGAAAACGCTGCTCGGATGCAAGACATTGGAGCCAGCACCTGGAGGAAACGAATTGCCGCCGCGATTCCGGAATGCCGGACAGGCCCCGTGACAGAAAACTCCAATCCTGACAATCATTCCGTCCGGAGGAGGACAACCACAAGGGCGACGGGACGAGTGAGCACGGACACGTTCAGTGGAATCTTCCTAGTTCGCCGAGCCGCCGTCCTCTCTGTCACAGCAAACGGAGTCTATTTCCGTTGGTGATGGCTGATGTCGACCGATCGTCGTTTACGCTGGCGACAGCTGCCCAATGAGGACATTCGGCGCACGACTCGCTCTTCGCCACGGTCTGTACGTCCAAATGTCCTGCTTATGCCTGTCTTCATTAGCAACCATCTCCGTCTGTCTGCGATACAGCTCTCGGTATTTGCGCTCGGCGTCCTCATTTCTCCAACCCGTTCTCATTCTTTTCTCCGGGCAACTCAGGCCCTCGTCAAAGACTTCGCCCTCATCTCTTTTTCCTTCCCATCCTCCACGTCCCGAGGAAATCTCTCGGCGCCGGGAGCCGCGTTCATTTGCGAGGATTCCGATTCTGCGAGATCCAAGCCAGATCTCGACCTCGAGGGCGACCGGGATCCAGACTCCAGACTACTTGGGTACGCGGATAAATGTCAGGTTCGGTATGCTACCCAAGTGATCAGTGGAGACCTCAAAGCCATCTGTCTGAGCTGCAGATGAGGACTCGCTCAATTCTGGTCAACAGCTCTATCATCGCATTATCTCTGAGCCATTCGTTGTCTTTTCTTCCACGCTTATCGGCCTTCCGCAGAGAGAGCATTTGTGGGGACAGCTGTCCGAATTCGCGAAGGGTGAGAGGTAGGAGCTTGAACTTCGGCCAGCTGTACGCAGCGATATGACTTTTCGCTCTCGCGCCCACTCTCATGACGGAACGGCGCGACGTGAAGAGACTCGAATATTGTCGGGGGCGCGTATCTTGCGCGAAGAATCTGCTCTGGCTGATGAACATGAAAAGTTCAGTGAGCTCCATACAGACGAGGGGAACAGATCCATTGGAATAGATGCGGTAATAGTCCGTAATGATAGAGAATGATTTTAAAAATCACATATCGATAGAGCGAACAAACGAGCGAAGAGAGCAACCTGGCCGAGTCGGTTTTGCGGAAGAGTTCGAGCGGAAAGAAATGATCATTAGAGATCACCAGCTCCGGGAACGGAATGATGGGGAACCGCGTCTCAAAATTGAACCCTCCATGGCTTTCGGACTCCGGGAGAAACAGCAAGAAACGGGCCGAATCGGAGCGCCGGATTCGCTGTTTTTCAGAGAAAAGTTACTGGGAGACTGAGGCAGATGGATGCGCTCAGCAGGAGGACGGAGCCAGTCTACCAGGATTTTCCACTCCTGCAGAATACCGTATGGTATTCTGACCTAGGCTTCCTCCCCGAACGACGCGATTTTCGTCGGAGATTGCGTGTGTGAGTGCGTGCATGCGTGCATGCTTGTGAGGTGGACCATGTGTGCAGCTACGCGGAAGCTCGCGGCTGTGTCTGCCTGGGATTCATATCTGACGGTCAAGATGAAGGCATGTACCCGCTCGAGTGGCTGCTTTGTCCACACATTCCTCGATGGAGAAGGCCGGAGGAATCGATCGGCCAACGCAAGTACGGTCAACCGAAGTCCCATCTTCCCGAGTCAAGGCAGGTTCATGTGTATATTCCCGAGCAAAGTCGTCTGCGGTTCAATTTCAATCGGGAGAACCCACAAGATAGGTCCCCGGAGGTCGCCTCACAGCAAAGGATGAGATTTCCACCATTGCGAATCGGTCGAGCTTTGAGATCTCGAAGGCATCGCGTTTAGTACGAGAGGCAATTTCGCTGAGCTCGGGACGATTAATCTGCTCAGTGGTGAATTATGGAGCTACACTGGAAGTCTCAAAGCCTCAGCAAACACTGCTCTATTGGCCCACTCAAACTTCCGATCTGAGATCGGGAACGGGGCTGGATTCGATCGAGATGGGATAGAGGCATTCACCCGGACGACAAAAGACGAAAAATATCTCCGAAGGGGAATCGAAGCATATTCCGCCGAATCTCGGCTACTGCACTTCCTCTAAGTGGTTCTGCGTGTGTCAGATTTCCCCGTCGAGTGCCATTCCTAGAGACACTTTGCTTCTGCTTGTCGATAATGTATACAGAAAGGAATCAATTGGCCAAAGTCTGTTATACATTACACAACGAATAAATAAATATCTTCTTTGGTTTTTGATCATACGCATACCATCGACGAAAGAGGCAGTGGACCACTCATTGCGTTCCGTCGAGGGCGTAACGGTCGGGATTCATCCCACTTCCACGTTGATTTCTCCAGAGATCGCTCGACCTGATTCGATCGATTATCCGAACCTAATCTCAGACAACAGGAACAGCCAGGGATCCGAGAACTTCGTTGCTCGGAAAAGGAGGCCAGATACTATAGGGCTATAAGAGTTGAACAAATGCTTGAACCGAGGGGAATCACTTGCGCTCCCACCACCTCCACTGCCCCCGCCTCGCTCTGGATTCTGCTCATCGAGCCTGGAGATTCCGGGAGGGTTCTTTCGTCCAACGAGACGCCACCGACGCGGCCTCAGAGAAAAACGTAGTGGGGATCAAGCGTCCATCTAGCGTGGCCTCGTTGATGCACTTTTTATAGCATGGCAACTTTTGCATCATCGGCAGCCTACGCCGATCGGTCGTACTACGTAGATGGCCCGGGGCCGGCGGGAGATTCAGGAAGATGAGTGCGTACATAAATACAAGCTGATCTAGCCGAGATGCGTGCCGACGACGCCTAGAATGAGCGAAGCATGCTTTCCCTGATGCGTGCCCATGTAGCTCTCGCGGAGAATCGCGCGGTTCTTTCGCGAGTCGATGATACCGGTGACTTCTGCACACGCGGTATGAAACCTGGGAACCTTTGACAAATCAAGATCTCAGAGACGGCGAGAATGCAGCCGCTTCCCCCGAATGCGCATCGAGACACCGAACTCGTTGCGGCTCAGCTCCAATTGAGCAGCTCGTTCCCGTTGGAGAAGATTGAATGAATGAGTTGAGGATGGAAGTGATTGCGATGAGACGCGTGACTGTCCTGAATCCTTCACTCCACACAGCAGCGGAATATTCCTGATGTCGCCATCGCTCATCCTGTTCCTTTAGTGCTTTCATCTCCTGTTTGCGACGACGTTTCGGCAAGCACTCGAAGAAAGCTAAAAGCCTCCTCTCGTCTCGGAAAACGAATGTTTGTCGTTGCCGTTTCGGGCTTGGCATGCGGAACACTTCGTCGACTTTCGGAGGATACGCACGAATAGGATTCGACGCGCCCTCGGGACGAGCAGCATTCCAAGCTGGGGAAATGCGTACGTTTTCTCGGAGTCCCATGTCGATGTTGGCGGGGGGAGCGGAATTATTCTCACCTTTTAATTCATGGGGATTTCTGCTCTCGATAGCTGAGAGCGAAGGAGGGCGGTTATTTCTACCCAGGTTTCCATCGATTTCTCGGTACCTCCGTCGAACTCTTTGCGAGGACCCTGCGCGAGCCTGCAGGTGCCGATTTGATTTGTAGATTCGGGAATTTCCAAACAGTTGCATACCTTTCGCTCAACCTAACCGACCCGTCAGGGGTGCATAGACATCGCCAAGCAACCAATCTGTGAAGTTCGTTGTTCGCTAATTCCTTTAAAATTAGAGCCGCGACTCACCAGGCCGTAGATGAATTGATCGAGGGGTTCTAACTAAGAGCTCGAGCGGGACTGAGGGGACTGTTCCAACCTCCCTAAGAGGACTCAAGCTCGGTACATGAGTTTGTTTGATGCATCCGACAAAGGCGTTCATTTGCATTGCGTCAGAATACAACGACTATTCAACAGACCAAGAATATCCGAGTGAATTCCGTTCTGCCGTCAATCGCCTGTGCGTGGAACGAAGATTTCCTGTTTATTCCCTCTACCCTGGTTTCCGTCGACGACCGGTTCGAGGGCTCGAACGCAGCGGAAGAACAAAGGTTCCGCCTCGATCGAAGTTTGCGCCTTCGAAATTTCCGAGCGGAGTGCTCCCTTGTCGCTCAACAGCTGACACGCCGTCCGTGGTGCCCGGACATCCGAGCGTGACTGACGGAGTCCGTGTACCTTCCTGAAGCAACCTTCTCCACACGCTGATCGACTCTTGTCCAGATCCCCTACGGCGAGTGGCCCTATTTGCGCGCGGTGGGTGTAATTATTCGGACTCAGAACTCCATCAAAACCGGCTCTGCACGCCTCCGGACCTCGAATTTGTTTCAAACGCCGAGACGGGGCGAAAGGCCTTCTCCGTGGGTATCTGCCTTTCAATGAGTCTGTTCGTCGTCCGAATGGTCGGTTGGGCAATGTGTTGACGGTATTTTACAACGAGAACGCGGCTTTTGGGGCAGGCGGGCACTGATGACGACATTCCGCCACGGGGCCGCCATATTTTCTAATGAATTCTCACAACAGGAAACAAGGGAGAAGGGATCGTCCTGTGCCGCTCCGCTCCCGAAACAAGAAGAAGCAGCAGCGTCGACGGGTCGTCGCTTAAATGAAAGCATGTATATGCACACGCCCCGTTATTCCGCTTGCGTGTCGCCTCCACCGGCAGGAATGATTTCGTATTTGGCGCTGCGCTGGCTGGCCGTTTCCATCTCAGCTCGACGACTCGATGGAATGAGGAACTTGATAAGGGACTCGGGCAGAGACAGACGAGCATGGATTCTCGGTATCGATCGACTCGAGTCTTCGGACAATGCATCAGCTGTCTGATGATGAAATAGGTCGCTTTATAGACGATCGAATTCGATGGCAACTGTGATATAGGTACTGCCCGAGTCAGCGGTCGCACACTCGTCTATGCATGTATCGTCAGTGTAGGGAGAAGAACGTCAGAGAAAACGCGGACGCTCATATTCGGCGCTGAATGAGAATTCCGCTCCGCTTTTCTGTGGAAAGCGCTAATTTATGGCACACTTTCACGCAAAATAGTATCGCGGAAGTGCCGTTCATGCGAGGCGATCATTGATTGGCTGTAACAATAAAACTTCCCCGCAACCGACGCGCCTTCCCGCCCGCTCGTCCATACGGCATCCGATCAACCACCCCGGCGAGCGAGCGACCGAGCGAGTGGCCGAGCGACCGACCGACCAACCACCCTCTAACGGTCGGCCAAGAGACCGTCGGACCAACATTTAATAGTGCGACGTATTCTCTCCCGTATTACGTCCTTTATGGCGTCGACAGCAGTGGAGGCAGTGTCGCAGCCCCGGCGAAACGAATCAGCCCCAACCCTTCAGTGGCAGTATGCGGTGAAATTTTTGGGGACGAGGTCGAGGAACTTTACGATCCTTTAGGATGACACGGCAACATTACACAACATGTTTTCCCCTTATTTGGTCTCCGCCGTTTAGGACCCTTGTTCGCTTGCGCGTAGGGTGCCTGACTTGCAGCAAGGCTTGTTTCTTTAGTTGGCCGTTGCCGTAGCGGAAGACGGGGAAAAAAGAATCGACCGTGCGTAGTGCTGACATTTATTGCTTTTTTCATCGACTATCAAATTCGAGCTCCGGTCGTTTCCCGTCTTTCTCTCCGTGAACGCGCACTCTCGTAACAATTTTGTTTTGGCTAAAATTTTCCCCGCTCGCCACGGAAGTTCCGTGGGCAAGGGAGAAAAGTATCACGAAGTGATTCAACGGATAAACAATTCTCACGGCGATTCGGTGCCCTGCCGCGGAGAACCTCCTGCGGGAAGAATGATCGGGCACCCGGGGACTAGATGCGATGCAAAAATTCGAGCAACGCCACGTCCCAGCAGCTGAGCGATCCAGACTAGACTCAAGCTCTTCTTTTCTCTGCTTCTCCATGTTGGGGCACCTTCACGCCTCATTCCAGCCGCTCATGTGATTCGTATATATGGTGTCGAGACGGTTTCCTCTCACGTCATTCCCGGCGCCGAGTTCATTTCGCGAGGATGACCAACCCGACTCGCAGTCAAATATGTATCAGAGCCAAGACTCATTCCTCCACCGACTCCACGCCAGTAGTGCCGAGCAAGCAACGTGACGCAATATAGCTCACCGGCTTATTCCTCGTCATAAGCCACCCCTTTTTCTTAGCCGAGAATTCTCGAAATGACGGGATGATACTCTTGTGCCGGGGAGTTTCTTGAACTCATCTCGCGATGGCTCGACTCAGCATTTTCTCGCTCCTCTGCGAGCTTCCCCTGTCGACATGTACGAGCGACCAGAGCGCGAGCTTATATGAGTGTGTTTGACACGCCAGGCATCGATGGATATTTTCCGAAAATAATTCGACTATCCGGGAACATCATCCTGTCGGGAGGAAACTCGGAGCCGATTTCTGAGCAAACGTCCTCGATCAGTGAGTTGGAAACGGAGACGCGACGCTCTCCTGATCCTCATGGGCACATTCGCTGTAAATCCTTCCTCGTTCAAAAGAACGGCGTCGAAGGCAAGGGGGGACCTTATCTTGCAGTGAGAGACAACAGCGAATGCAAGAAAGAGACTTAAGAGGTTTCGTAAAGTCCAACGAAAGCTCCATGAATAGACAACGAGCAAGAGACGAACAGTGGATGCCGGGCCGGAGACACGAGGAGAAAGTCGGAAGGACAACGGGAGAGACTCGAAGAGCAAGTCGAGACCAGGGAACGAGTTGAGGCTTCGCTCGCGGAGGATGTCAACGACATTGTAATCTTGTCTCACTGCGGACATACGGACGGATGAACATTGTAGCGGTGACTGAATGAATGAATGAATTTTCGCCCTGTGTCGAATATTGCGCCATCGAGAGCCCCTGCAGTCTCGTCCCCTCTTCCTTTGTCCTTTTCTCAATGCATACCCGTCCACCAACCGCACTTTCCCTGCCTCCTCGGACGCTGAGTTTCTAGCCTTCCTAGTCTCGAACGCCGAAGGTCATCTAGAGCGTTCGTTGGGGAATGGGAAACCGCGGGAGGCCCTGCTCGGATCAGGAAGCACTTCATGGATCATGGCTCTCACCGAGTCTCGGTTCCGTCTTGGGAAAAAAAGAGCGGGAAATCTGAAATGAGACGAACAAGAATTCAGCTGCTATCCGGCAGAACGTGTTGACGACTCGGGATCGATCTTCATCCGTGCGGCTCATCTGGCCACCGCGCCACGCGCCGTCTGCGAGATGCCTCCCCGTTTCCATTCCGCTGAACAAGTTGTCCTTTTCCATTATCATCGTGCGCTCGTCTGCCTGCTCACTCAGCTAAGTGGTGCTTGAGGAGCACTTGCCGAAGGAAAGGAATGAACCGGAAGCTTTCTTTAAAATTGACGCTTGTCTCAGTCAGCGTTGTTGCCCGCGCTAGCGCGTCGGCTCCGCGGCCTGTCTGTCTCCTGGCTCGACAGACGGTCGAGTTTGCCGCCTCTCGTTTTTGGGCAGCCGAGGCACGGAGACACACGTTCGAATGCACGTCTCGCGTTGTGGGCACGAAGTTGTGCGACAGTGTGCTTCGCTCAAAAACACGGCTCGTCTAACGACGACCGTCTAAAGGATGTTCGGCTCTTCGTTGATACCGCCAGGCACGACAATTATTGCGCTCTGAACAGACACGATGGAAGAATTTTACGCGCGGTGGAGTCAACTTTGAACTGCTCAGTTCGTAGCTAATTGAATTTCTCCGAAAGCATCGTCCCCGGAAAGTTCAAACAACAATGGGAACAAGTCCTCACTACTCGGACGGCGCACAAGCTCTACAATTTTTTTGTTCGCCGCTCTGTACCGAAACGAGCTCATTGCGAAACACATCGCCAATCGAGACAATGACTTTTGTCAATGGACGCCATCGTCCCCGCCCTCACTGGCGACAGCGACACGGGCAAGAGAGCGCGGGGCTCTCTGAGCTTTCGAGGGGAAAATATCAGTTCGAGGCAGGGAATCTCTGATGGGAGACATGTCTGATCGATTGTTGTCAGATCTTCTCGCTCTCATCGACGCTTTCGGGATCTGGCTCGTGATATCGGGTCCTCCCTTCGAAACTGACAGATTTTTGCAGCTACAGGTGGATGAGGATCCGTAGCTGTACCGAAATTGTCCCGTAGCCCGTTGTGACCGACACTATAACGTTGTTCGAATCGTGGCTCGGCTCTAGGGAGTCACGGACAGCAGAATAAGTTTATCGATATAGAAGAAGCCGATCAGAGCCCGGTAGGACGGAATTCCATCTTTCTCTTACGAGATGGAGGGTCGATATCCAAAGAGAATCGGGAACACGGAATAGAACTCTTTAGTAACGAGCGCAAGTATCGGGCAAACTCTTCGCGGGAACCTCCCCGAGATCGATTGTACGACCACTGACAATCATCAGTGAAATCGTCGAGCTTAAATTTCTTAAATTCACTCATTGATGATTGTCCTGAGTCTCAGGTCTGGACATCGGTATCGTCCTTCTTTTCCATAGGAATTCGTCGACGAATAAACCAGCTGATGGGATTTCCAGCATTCCAGCGAATTTCGAAGAGTCTTCCCCCGATTGGTGGGAATCTCGATCGGCAGTCAAGCTGTGGCTGTCGGTACACGCCCGCGAAGCTTCGTTGTTATGGTTTGACGCACCCACTTTCCTGAACTTTCTCTTGTTGATATCGTGCTGATTGTAGATGACGGAATGCTTGCAACGCTCGCCGATCACATGTTCCCTGTCCGGCATTTCGCACCCTTTTGAGCTTGCGGAAAGTCCCCTCTCCGGGATCCAGCGAGGACGAAGAGGGGTCCTGGATTTCTGATTCACGAGGAGAGCGGATCGAAGGGAATTCGGATGGCGAACGACTACGACTCGTCATTGGAGGTGATTCAAGTTTATCAAGCTCCAGGTGACGAAAGATGGTATCCCGTCGATCCACGGAATCATTATGTCGTCAACAACGAATACATCGACGGCGCTCGTCTACTCATCCGTAATGTTTGTCGAGACAACGAAAGCGGAAAATTCGTTTACTGGGAAATGGACAACAAGTCGGTTCGAACGGAAGTACTCAGAGCACTCGAAACGAGCCGTGCCTCCAAGAAAACTCATATCCGAATCAACGGGATAATTGTAAGCTCTCAGCTCTCATTTTTGGTGGATTCAGTCTAAATCGCAAATTATCAGATAGGGATGCGCTTTCCGGGAGATCTCGAGGCGAAATTCGTAGAGCTCTGAGTCGATTTCAGGTGAATCCCATGAGAATGACTGCCTCGAAGAAACACAAGGTGAGGCGGGAAGTTCTGGACGTCCATGACAGACCGGTACTCGAAGTGAGAAAATGCTTAGCGCCACCCGACGAAACAGTGAAGCTCATCAGATTCGAGCCCAGATCTTTACTGGGCAACCAGTGTGGGCATAGCGAGCCGGAGGTTGTTGTTCAACCCGTTTCCGACGACGAGTTCAGAGTCGCGATAAAGACAGCGTTGCCCATCAAACAAGAGCCTATCGATCCGCACGTTGCGCAGAAGCCGGACAGCATTCCAGAGGTCAGTTTCCGATGGATTCATCCCATCCAATCAGATTTCAAAACGGTCTCGTATGAGCATCTTCTTCCACGGATGAAGAGAATATTCCGCGCTATATTCCGGAATTCGCTCGGTCGAGTTGAATGCTTCGATCAGAATATCGCACTCAATTACAGATGGAAGTCGCTCGGAGACGCCCCAGGTCAAAGTCCGCCAACGAAACTCCCATCAACCTGAGGCGATCCATGAGAATTCAGGCCACGGGCAACCCTTACAAAGCAGCTACAGATGCTCACAGGCGACGGAAAACCGATCCGAGATCGCGATCGGGACGTCGCAATCAAAATACCTGACGGCTTGTTCCTAAAACCATCTTCGAGCGAAATGATCTTATAATTTAAGCGGGACCAAGCCTTTAGAGTTTGGAATCCTCAAAGCATCAGACAAGATGCAACGCGGAACCATCAAGTTTCCTTTGTGCGTATTCGTTCAAGCCTACTACATACAATAAAAATAATTGATTTCAACCGTATCCCCTTCGTCAATCTGTCCCCTCTCCCTGCGCCACCGTCTGCCCCCTCCCTCTGATCTGCTATCGCGAGGAGACATTATACGTGGAGCTATCAAAGAAATTGGACGAATCGATGAATGATTTCCAGAGCGATAAACTTTGTAGCTAGCCACCGTCTCTCCGTGCCAAAGGGATCTGAATCCCTTCCTTGAACCGTCGACTTTGTGCGAAGCCGGACAAAAATGAAAACCGTTAACATCGGGACAATGAATCAGGTCAGGGGAGAATCGCTGAGGGAAAAATTCGCAGAATTTCACTCCCACCCACCCCATTTGCTTGTCGTTGTAACAAATGAATGTATCGTTCGACATCCGCGGCTGCAAGAAGTCCTCGTTACACCGCGCTGTCTCGACGTTACTAACGACAGCCTGGTACAGGCGCACGAGCAGGAACTGAATAGGAATCGCGGTCCGACGGGGAAAGAGCTCGAAAATTAGTTTTTTCTCCCTCTTCGGCGGGGGCCTGGATTCAGCCTTTGACGGAGTCCCCTTGAAGGTCTGTGGATCTTTCTGAGCCGCGAATTTTTACGCGAAACGTTTGAAAACCCTGAAAACGAAAAACTCCGATCGCAGGCACGACTTGTCGTCCTTGGAGACCAGGGAGCGAAGGCACAGATGACCTTCCTGGTGAGCCGTGCGCAAGACACAGGCGAGGCACCTTTTCGGACTCTGCGGTTTCAATTCCATAGATCGCTCCCGTAGCTGCAGCCTCGATGGACCTCAGTGAAGCAGAGTAAGCTTCACAATCGTTTCGATCGGGTTGACACCCCTTTAACATCAGATATCATCAGTGATTCATGAAAGATGATCGGACGTGACTTCAGTGTCGCGAGAGATCCGAAATTGGCAATGGGCTGCTGTAGACTCAGCAGAGGATTTCAGCAGCGCTTATGCTGAATCAGATCTTGCAAGCTGGCGTCCCCATGAGCCCTCCGGGAACCCTCGGCTGATTCCCACTTGCCCGCCCCAAATCGTCCGCGATTCGTTCTGTCTGATGGTATCAAGCGGGACCAGGAGCAATATCTATGCATATTCGTGGTACGAATGTTGATGCAACGACGAGCCACGTCCGCATCTACAGATCAAGGTTCCAGAGTACAGCCAGCCAAGGTCTGGTATTTATACGTATTCTCCTGAATACCATGACCCGCAATTTTCCCGCACAGTGTCCGTCGAAGTCAGCGAGACCGAGTATGATATTACTCACCACGTAAGACGCTACGTTAAGACTGAAAAAGTCATGTCCGTTATCAGGAGTTCGAGTGCTGCTGAGATTCGTCATACAACGAGCGACTTGCCATCAAGAGTAGGATCCTGAAGACGCGTTCCGCGGCAAGCAAGTGTCGTAGTGGCTACGGGAACGCCTCTGGGGCAGGTCGGAGAGTAGAGTTTGTGCGGTGGCTCTTTGACGGCAATGAAGGAAGCGCTGGGACTGTCTAGAGGAAGATCCACCAAGAATATTCCATTGAGTGACGAAGATCTGGGCAGAGATCAGCGAACAGATCGAATTCTCCAAGAGAATAGTTCTCGCGCTGGGTCGCGAGGCAAGTGTCGGACAATGCGATTCCGGCAACCTCATCGGGAAACATCCACATGCCCTTTGAGCATCAGTCATTTACCTCAATGAGGTTCTGCCCGTGTTTCGCATGCTAGGCCAAAGAACATCAGGATGTGACGCGGATAGGATCGTTCTCCCAGCGCGAATGAACTCAAACATTCACGACATTGCGTCGCACGCCATCCTCGCAGGTCCTTCCACGTCGAAGCCTTCTTCAATTCACGACCGAGTCCGGCCCGGCTCAAGATTGGAAAAGATATCTTGCTTGCGAGCTCGGTTGATTGGTCTTCCGTGGAATGGTGGATCTGCCGCGCAGCTGCCTAGACCTCCCTGTCCTTCAGAGCCTCGGAGGAGGGAGCACGATGGAGAAAAGAGGCTGGAGATGAATTGGTTCGGGTCGTTGTCGCTATCGCCCGTCTGCAAACGGAGCCCGAGGAACGTCGCTATCGGTGGACGACAATGTTTGTTCGTCTACCGGGAAGTGAATGGCTTGACTCCCTCGCTTGTGCCGAGGAATCCACGCTCGCTCTAATGGGAAACTGTATCCAACAGCGGCAACATCAACGACGACGACGACAAGAGTGTTGCTTCCGACGAGAGTGTTGTGACCCGTGAGGGAGAACGAGCCCCGTCCCCCACAGTCGCATTGTTTTGTATGGAAATCTCACAGACTGACGACTGAGTGACTGAGAGGCTGAGCCGGTCAGTCAGTGAGCGTGAGGAGCATTGACCGGTTCGCTCGTTTCCTTATCTGCTTTGTGCTCGTATCCCTGCAGACCTTCAGTATCGGACCTGCGAATGTTGCTGCCTCAACGGCAGCCCACCCCTTATTTGATTTCCCGCACACGCTGCACAAACACGCATAGGCGTGAAGAGACGTGAGCGATACGAGTGTACACACGCTCACTGTGACAGAACTGCCGACTTACGCTCGCCTGTGGGAGGTTGCAACACGCCCGCGGTACGCACCAACGCGACCGAAGGCATTCATGTACAAACAACAATGACCGCTGTGTGAACGGACCGGGCATCGTTCGGAGACAGTGATTCGTAGAATGCGAATCAGCTGTGACCTTCGAACCGGATGTATCGACAGGCTCGGCTGCAGAATTAGACGATCGGCGCAGAAAAAAAGAAGTATGGGTGAGGAATAGGATTTCGTTAAGAATCTAGCGTTACACGGAGAACCCCTTAATTCGCAACAACGTTTGTATTACAATCCAAACCGTAATTCAATCATCATTTGGTCGAATAGCTGTCTTAAGTTCCGATGATGATTTGATTTACACACACAGACCTCGAACCTTATGAACATCCTGTACAATAATTCATTCCTATACACTGTAAACAATGGGTTCCCTATTCTCTCTCATTTCGGAAACTCTCCTTCATTGCACCATCACATGCTGGACATCTCATCGGTGAACACTTGATTCTTGCTCGGCCAGGCGCAAATCCTGACGCAGGAAGAGGAATCCCGCTCTTGTCCTCGGTTTCTGGGGTTTCGACCGCTGTCTGACGGCCTCCTCATACGAAATTGTCAAGCTGATTGTATAAATTCGCCAAGTCCCGAATCATTTGTGGCAATGTGAGCCGTTCTCCGGGACACGTCGTCCAGCAGCGGAACATCACGTTGTATCTGTAAATTGACTTTCATGAGTGCGAAACGATGACCCTGCTTATCGCCTAATAACCACCTGCTCCAAGACCACCCACTCACAGTTCATCGGGACAGTTGGCAGGTTGAGGCAGTCTGTAACCGCTATTGAGGCAGGTTGCCATTTTCTGAGGCTCGATATCGGGGAAGGGGGGCTGGCCCAGCGTGAGCAATTCCCACAGGGTGACACCTAGCATCCACAGATCGGACGCAGGCGTGAATTCTCGTTTTTGCAAAGATTCCAGAGCCAACCATTTCACCGGCCGTCTCTCCTGCTCGTGATCACGATTGCTATCATCGAGCCAATGATAGTCCTCGGAGAAGAAATCTCGAGCCAGAGCGTTATCGGCCAGTTTCACATGCAGCCGATCGTCGACCCTGGAAAGTTCCAAATCCAATTGAATCGTTTATTTTCGAAACATCGTAACTCCACTCTGGAAAAACACCCAAAAACAATCTTCCCCCTGTAGTTTATCCCACAGGATACCGATCCTGGCTTGTGGGGCCATTTTCGAAAGCTCTTGGTGAGAGCTTTCAGAAAAAAGATATAACACCGCCCTCCCTCTCCTTCTGTGGCTACACGCGGAGAAATGAGTCTTTGGAGTTACGATGTTTTGAAAATAAACTTTTTTTCAAAACTCAGGAATCTTTATCTCGCCGTAAAAACGTCCAGGATCATCGTAGGAGGCTGTTTTTTTTTTCAAAATGTAGCCCAGGTCCTCAGCTTTCCAACGAGGCGCCGCACGACCCTATAGCTCCATTCAATCAAAAGT